>NW_024757794.1:90000-146751 GCF_018991925.1 Homarus americanus
GGATGTATTGCCAGAACAAACAAACAATCTTCACTATTATAGTTCAGTAGCGGACAAAATTCCCTGAACACATAGCGGTATCTAGTGAGTAGGGTCTCAATCTTAATAAATTTTTCATATTTTTTCTTCTTTTTTGAGAGAGAGAGAGAGAGAGAGAGAGAGGATGTCGAACAAAAGAGTGAGCGAGAGAAAGTGAGAGAGAGACTAGAAAGAGAAAATAACATAGGAGAAAGGCAGCAAGAGAGAGAAAGAGAGAGAGAGACTACACACTTTACATTTAAACCTAAAAAAAAAAAAAAAAACATTCGAACTTGTGGGGAACAAAAGGGATTTGTTCTCTTAGGTCGTAAATCCAGTACACTACCTACATGTACTCAACCGGATTACCTCGTTCTCAGAGCAGGAGATAATTCCACAGGACTTACTGGGAAAAAAATCGGGTTTATTTCTCACGTCTGATGGGAAGTAATTAAGATAAGAGAAAAAAAGTCAACAAGAGATAGTATTTTTTTTTCTGTCTCTGTCTGTCTGTTTCTCTCTCTTTCTCTCTCACTGATATGTTTTCTTATTTCTTTTATGTCTACTAACCATATTCTCTCTCTCTCTCTCTCTCTCTCTCTCTCTCTCTCCTTTTTTTCTCTCTCTCAGACTACGTTTCTTACATTAATCAATTAGTCTGTTTTCTTGTTTTAAAGAGAGAGAGAGAGAGAGAGAGAGAGAGAGAGAGAGCATCACACACTCTCTCACACCTCTACTTGAGCGGGGATTACTTGGCTTTTCTTTTTTATATAAGTAAATCCCCCCTTAAGATATGGGCTGATAGGATTTACTACAGACTAATAGTGACAGTTTCATCAGAGGTAATCCCCAATCTAACATAACCTAGATCAGGTGACTTTAAGGTACAGTTCCCTTCACTAGCGCGTTTACAGGGGCTCGTCAGGCTGTGTGAAGTGTGGCAGCGCTGTGTTTGTTTACATTCGACACAAGGAAACTCACAATAGTAAACATACTATGGAATCAAATTAAAACAATATTAAAACAAATATCTCAATGTAATGATTTATGGAATGTTTATATGACGAGCTCCTGTAAACGCACTAGTGAAGGGGACTGTACCTAGGCTATATGACGAGCCCCTGTAAACGAACTAGTGAAGGGGACTGTACCTAGGCTACAGTATATTACGAGCCCCTGTAAACGCACTAGTGAAGGGGACTGTACCAATGCTATTTGACGAGCCCCTGTAAACACACTAGTGAAGAGGACTGTACCAATGCTATATGACGACCACCTGTAAACGCACCAGTGAAGGGGACTGTTACATAATACAAAAACAGCAATAAAGTGTCTTTTATATACACTATGAATTCGAGTATAATTCTTCTTCGCATAAAATCAAGTTTTTTGTATTCATTTTACCACAATACCAAAACAGTTTCCTCCCCAAATGACTTGACTGATGGTGTTTATGTGCAAGAGGGAGAGTTTTTCCTTCCTGCTCTGTTTGATTCATCAGTATATCAGAAGGGTGGTTTTAATATGGACTCTAACAAAGGGTGACTGACCAGGACTGATCTGATCGTGGGGGCGTGAGAGATGACGCACCAGAGACTAAGGGGGAGTGAAGGCTGGTAGAAGGCACCACCATGGGTTATAAGGCACCACCATACACACACACACACCACCATGGGCTAAAGGAACCACCATACAGGCATCACCATACAAGCACCACCATGAGCTATGAAACACCACCAGACAGACAAAGAATCACCTCACCTGAGCATGTAGAGAATCTCGCCCAGGGGATTGATCCTGACAAGAACGTTGGGTACGGTGACGAACTGGAACTCAGCGTGTTTGGCGTTAGGGAAATACACCTCAGGCTTCCAGATGGCCTTCACTAGGTTGGGGTCATTGAGGTCCAGAGGCTGTTCTATGTCGATGTGGTTGAGGCGCTCGTCGACCCACGCCTGACGGAGGTATAAGTCGACCTGGTAATCCTGCAAGACAAGACATATATTCATGAGGTCAGGTCAAGTCAAGGTCAATTCAGAGTTTGTATGGATGAGTGAACTTTTAAATGGAAATTCTTAAGGTCAGGTCAATCCAAAGGTCAATTTAAAGTTTTAATAGATAAATAAACTTTGACCTTAGTGATATTTTGGTTTTTATGAATGTCTTGAGGAATAGGGATAGACGATAGTTATAAGCCAGGTAATTATAACAAAGGTAAAAACAAATTTTAAAAAGAAAAAAGAAGGAAATGTAGAAGAAAAAAGAAAAATGAAAAAAAACCTAGAAAAGGGAAGAAAAAAGAAGGAAAAAAGAAAATAAAAATAAAATAAAAATAAAACGAAAATTAAAAAGAATAAAAACATGAAGGACAAAATAAGACAAGAGTATTAAAGGGGGAAAATAGGTATAAACTACAGGAAAAGTTTTAAAATTGTGTTGTGTTAGCAGAAATAAACGACACAAAGGGAGTCTCTGATGCACTGAAATAACCAACGAGTCTCTCTCAGGTAACTACACACAGGTGAGTCAGTGAGGTGTGTCCAATTAATAGTAAGACGTGAAGGTAAAGGCCATTGGTTATTCATAGTTCAGATTACGACAGGAATAGCCAATCAAAATCGTTCGCTTCTCGTATGTATATATGTATATATGTATGCATGTATTAGATAATTAGATACATATACACAAACATTTTATAATCATGAACCTGAGGAACACTCGAAAGGCAGACAGACAGACAATTACATTCACGTATCAAAATAAATGTAACATAAATTTCCACAATACTCACAATTTTTATCGTGTGTGTGTGTGTGTGTGTGTGTGTGTGTGTGTACGAGTCCAAATAAATAATTACCCTAACGCTTTTTTTTCAACACTTTTTAATCTACCTGTAGCGTTTATTCAATTAGTTTAGTATTTTTCATTATGGTTCAACTTTTTTTTTAGTTTTTTATTTACAGTTAATGGAAAACTATGAGGCACATGGCGTGTTTTTATTGACAAGGTTTCAGTAATGATTGTGTGACTGTATGTTGAAACAGCTAGGGTGATTTATTGTAAACTGTTCAACTGTGTTCCATTCTGGAGGAGAGGAGAGGAGAGGAGAAGAGAAGAGGGGAGAGGAGAGGAGAGGAGAGGAGAGAGGAGAGGAGGGGAGGAGGGAGAAGGGGGAGAGGAGAGAGAGGAGAGGAGAGAGAGAGAGAGGAGAAGAGGGAGAGAGAGGAGAGGAGAAGGAGAGGAGGAGAGGAGAAGGAGGAGAGGAGAGGAGAAGAGGGAGGAGAGGAGAAGAGGAGAAACAATAGCAGGTAGTGTATATATTTCAAAAATCATCGTATTTAAAGTCAGCGTACTCAAGGGTTAAGTCATCGTACTCAAGGGTTAAGTCATCGTACACAAGGGTTAAGTCATCGTACTCAAATAGTAAAGTCATCGTACTCAAATAGTAAGGTCATCGTACTCAAGGGTTAATTCATCGTACTCAAATAGTAAAGTCATCGTACACAAGGGTTAATTCATCGTACTCAAATAGTCAGGTCATCGTACTCAAATAGTAAGGTCATCGTACTCAAGGGTTTCAGATATCTTATTCATATCATTTCTATTAGCTTTCAATCCCTTTTATAATTGATCTTAAATCCTCTTCCAGTCCAGCGAATCATTGATGTTCACAAGGTATTAGCTAATCTCCACGCCTGACGCGGGGATTGGTATCTTATCTAATCGAATCTACCTTAGTTTGATCAAACTTATAACTAACATATTGTAACCTATTTTAACTTAGACCTAACTTAAAATTTAATCTCTTCAAACATAGGCAAATTTAACCTAAGATTAGTTTAACCCCAAATTATCCTAACTTAATAAAATTTGAGTTTTGAGGATTCTGTTATCTGTTATCCATGGGTAAAAAAGCCTTCGTCAGGAGTCCCCAGCAGGTAGACTCACCCCCTTGTGACTTCCTCCCCTCCCTAGTCAAGACCTTACAAGCAGCTTATAACGAGGGAGTCTTCGTCCAATGCCAGCATCGAATATCTTCAAGCAGGATTTACGTTCTGTTCCCTCTAGGATTTGCCAAAGCATGGGAAAGGACTTACCTCTGTCAATCCCCCTCATTAAGGTGTTTTATCCCAGGTGTGTGTGTGTGTGTGTGTGTGTGTGTGTGTGTGTGTGTGTGTGTGTTCACTTTAGCCTTAAAATATATTTCTAATTTTCCCGTTTAAAAAAAAAATAATCTTCATTCAGAATCTTTCATATTTCATTCTTGTTATTTCCTTTTTGTATTTTCCTGTCATCCCAGAGAAGATTTACCGAGTTTGTCATATTTTCCATTTAATTTTCCTCCTCTTGAAATACTTACAAAGTCTTTCCTATTTTCCCTTTCATATTTCCCTCCCATTGAGTGAAGTATCAACCCTGAACATCATTAAGTCGTACTAACACTAACCATCACCACGACCCCACCATCACGACCCCACCATGACGACCCCACCACACCAGGACGACCCCACCATCACGACCCCACCATCACGACCCCACCATCACGACCCCACCATCACGACCACCACCCCCACCCTCATCATTATTAATACCACCATTGTCTCTTTGAGTGCCCAACCAATAAGAGAAGTATTTTTTTCACTACAAACTATTATTGTCGAAAAAATTGGGTCACATTATCAACAAAAACAACAAAGATAGGCTTTTGTTTTCCGGATTTATTTTAGTCGATTAATTTAGTATAAACAGTGACGTAAGTTCTGAATTGTCATCATTAAAATATGAAGGTAAGGAACTCATTTAGATACGAGGTTGATGTTGTTGATGTATTTACGGTGTTTCAATGATCAAGAGAAGGGAGGTGGGGAGGGTGTGGGGGGGGGTGGAAGAGGAGAGGGGAAGGGAGGGGAATGGAGGGGGGGGGAGGTCTTTAAAGCGCTAAGGAGTTAAATAAGTCTTAACTATATACCAGACAACTGGATGGGTTTCTCTAGCCAAGGTCTTTAAGCCTAGTTCATTAAGTCTTATATCTTAAACTATACAAAGACTCTTAAAGACTTGTGGAAGTGGGTATTAAGACTTGACTACCTGTCTAAAAAAAATAACGTTATTTAGCTATGAGTATTTACTTCAATGCAAAATAACCTAACCTAACCTAACCTAACCTAACCTAACCTAACCTAACCTAACCTAACCTAACCTTGTAAAAATAAATTCAAATGAAACAAACAAACATTGAAAACAGTTATTTTTCTGCCTCCGCATTTTGCACCTGAGAGCTGGAGATATGAGTGTGCGTGCGTCTGTGTGTGTGTGTGTGTGTGTGTGTGTACGTGCGTGCGTGTGTTATGTCGGTTCTTTCCTGTTTCCTATACACTTGAAACTGCATTACTCTCTCCTGCCATTTCCTCTTCCTGTTCTTACATTTTCTGTTGTTCCCCTTAATCCTCCCAACGGAAGAGAGGAAGAGGTGTAGATACGAGAGAGAGAGAGAGAGAGAGAGAGAGAGAGAGAGAGAGAGAGAGAGATGAAACAATCAAACAGACAAACAAAAACACACACACAGACAATAACCATGAAGGTACAAACACACACAAACAAAAATAAGTATCCACAAACAAACAAACAAAAATGAAAACTAACAAAAACATACCAACATCAAATAATTTACCTTACATCCCAACGAAGAATAATTACAAATAAAACACACAATTACAAAACTAAACAAAACAAACAAACAAAAATTCCTTATATTATTATTTACATACATAAACACACTGAATAACTTCATTTAACTAATTCACTACAAACACATTTTTTTTTTGTTAACCATCCCAGTGTTTTCTTTTACACAGGGTGGAGACCATTGTAGACTATGATGCTTAGGTACAATGATAAATTAAATTATATTCATTATATTTTAACCAACGTGAGGTAACAAACAAGTAAGTTACCTCTGTTTTTGTTTTTCCCCAGGTTGGATATCTCGTCTACCTGTTATCACCTGTGTTAATTACGATTCATTGTCAAGGGGTAAAGAAAGAAAGAAAGAATGAATGAAAGAAAGAAAGAAAGAAAGAAAGAAAGAAAGATGAGACGATACAAATTTATGGACTTTCACTTATTTTCACATTTTTACTCTTTCGTGTTGTGAGTTGAGGTGGAAAACGAATAGATGGAAACAGGAAGGAAGGGAATGATGGAAGAGGAAGAGGCCAGTTGAGGAAGATAGGAATGAGAGAATGTAAAGAAAGACGATAAAGGAGGAGGAGAGGAGGAGGTAGAAGAGGAAGAGGAGGAGAAGGAAAAAAAGGCGATAAAAGTATATGAGAAAAAAGTAGATAAAAATAGATAATAAGATGGTAAGGTGAGGAGAGGAAACAGAGAGAACGGAGAAAGAATGATAGAAAAGATACAGGAAGAAAAATACATTATGACAGGAGGAAGAAAGGAAATGAAGGAGGAAATAGGAGAGGAAGTTAAGAAGAATGAATAGGGTATTAAGATGAGAGGGAAACAGGAAGGGGAAAAAGAGAACAGGGGAACGGAAACAGAAGGAAAGGCTAAGAGGGAAGGGAAGGAAATAGAGAAAAGGAAGAAGAAAGGGGAGAAGAGAGGTAAAGGTGGATAGTGAAGTATAGGAGAAGGTCATGTAATTAGGTGGATCATACAGGTGTATTTCGACAGGTAAGGTAATTAATACGTGACTAACAGGTACCAAACACCTGTCACCCACCCACCACCCACCCTCCACCCACCACTTACCATGGAATTTCAAGAAGAGATTATCACTAGATAGAGTTAAAGCTTCAGGGAACGAGAGAGAGGCGCTGGTACTAACAAGGCTAACTACCACTTGGCCCCCTCTGACCTTAACAACCTAATACTCTTTTAATTGTTCATCTCCAACAAGTGAGGAGTCGATGTGAGTAACTCTTGTGTTGTGAGGGGATGAAGGGCAAGAGTTTATTTGTTTGTATGTTTGTATGTTGTATTGTTGTTGTTATTGTTGTTCTTGTTCTTGTTATTAATAGTGTTGTTATTGTTGTTGTTGTTGTTATTGTTGTCCTTGTTCTTGTTATTAATATTGTTGTTATTGTTGTTGTTATTGTTGTGTTTTTTGTTACTGTTATTGTTGTTGTTATTGTTATTGTTGTTGTTGTTGTTATTGTTGTCCTTGTTCTTGTTATTAATAGTGTTGTTATTGTTGTTGTTGTTGTTGTTATTGTTGTGTTTTTTATTACTGTTATTGTTGTTGTTATTGTTGTTGTTGTTGTTATTGTTGTCCTTGTTCTTGTTATTAATATTGTTGTTATTGTTGTTGTTGTTGTTGTTATTGTTGTGTTTTTTATTACTGTTATTGTTGTTGTTATTGTTATTGTTGTTGTTGTTGTTATTGTTGTCCTTGTTCTTGTTATTAATATTGTTGTTATTGTTGTTGTTGTTGTTGTTGTTATTGTTGTGTTTTTGTTATTGTTGTTGTTATTATTGCTGTTAATGTTTTTATTGTTGTTCTTGTTTTTATTAAGCACCTAACAGCTAATAACCTTAATTACTTTACCTTATTAATGACAAAAATGGGGATTTTCTTTTCACAAATATTGAAAAGTAATAAATCACAAGGCTTGCAATTACGCCTTCCAGCTTAGGTGAGGTGAGATGAGGTGAGGTGAGGTGAGATGAGGTGAGATGAGGTTAGGTGAGGTGAGGTGAGGTGAGGTGAGGTGAGGTGAGGTGAGGTGAGGTGAGATTAGGTTAAATAAAGAATGAACAACTTAGGGGATTAATTAGAGCCTAAAGGAGTGGGTGGAAGTTGTGTTAATTCGAGCCTAATCTTGACGTCAGACTTAAGTAAGGAGTTGGTGTAATTAGTAGAGCAATTAGTATATGCAATTAGCGGCTACCACTGTGAAGCTGTGAGAACCCGGCCCCAACTCTGAGAACAAGAGCAATTAAAGCAACGAAGCTGGTAACTTTGTGTACAGAATACGTCTTTCTCACGGCCAGCCAGCCAGCCTACGTAGTGAGAGACAAAGGTGTATTGTATAATGATGAGAGATCGTAGTGAGAGACATAGGTGTATTGTATAATGATGAGAGATCGTAGTGAGAGACATAGGTGTATTGTATAATGATGAGAGATCGTAGTGAGAGACATAGGTGTATTGTATAATGATGAGAGATCGTAGTGAGAGACATAGGTGTATTGTATAATGATGAGAGATCGTAGTGAGAGACATAGGTGTATTGTATAATGATGAGAGATCGTAGTGAGAGACAACGGTGTATTGTATAATGATGAGAGATCGTAGTGAGAGACAACGGTGTATTGTATAATGATGAGAGATCGTAGTGAGAGACATAGGTGTATTGTCTCTCTGTAATTATGAGAGATCCTACGTCATCTAACTGGTGAGAGATAAAGCCATACTATCTCTAAATGAGACATAACCAAACACGTCGGGTTATACCACTTAGAGAGATAGGGATGAATTTTATGCCGATTATAGCACTGAGAAGGTAACTGGGTGGGGAGGATGGGTGGGCGGGTAGGATGGGTGGGCGGGGAGAGGGGAAAGAAGGAAGGGTTGAGAAGAGGGGATAGGAGGAGGAGGAGGGGATGGTGGATGGTTAGATAAATGGGTAAGAGGAACAGGTGGTGAGTGGAAGGAGGAAGAAGAGGAGAAGGAGGAAGAGGAGGAAGGGCCAATAGGTGAGAAGGAGACTGAGGGAAGGGGGGGGGGGTGACACCTTTCCCTGGCACTGTGCCGGACACAGTGAAGGACAGTGCCACTTTAAACCTCAGTGCCGTGTAGTTGACCGAAAAACAACACTTATGACCTATCCTGATATAGTTAATCCTGGCTCACACTTAATCCTCCCTCTGTTAATCTTTCTTCTTAATCCCCTAAATCCCCACCGTCTTACTCTTTAAATCGTCTTCTTAATTCCCTAAATCCGCACCTTCTTATTCTTTAAATCCTCTTCTTAATCCTCTAAATCCCTCACCATTTTTTCCATTAAATCCCACTATTCTATCCCTTAAATCCCTCGCCCTATTGTTAATCCCCCTCTCTTGTTAATCCCCCTCTCTCGTTAATCCTCCACTCTCTTATTAATCCCCTCCCTCCCTCTCTTTACGATACCTCTAGTCTATTTACAAAATCCCTCTCCCACTCAAAATATCTCCCACTTTTCCCCTCTCATAAACCCCTATTCGAGCCATAAATCCCCCACGACGCCCGCAAATCCCAAGCCCTTTCTATTAATCCAAATCCTTGTTAATCCGCTTTCTAATCCTGCCTATCTGTATATCCTAGCCAAGAGGATGTACTGTATATTGTGTGTATAACTCGTGTGGGTAACTCGTGTGGGTAACTCGTGTGGATAACTCGTGTGGATAACTCGTGTGGATAACTCGTGTGGATAACTCGTGTGGATAACTCGTGTGGATAACCGACAAACTTAGATAGCTTTGCAAAGGTCCACTTTGCCTGATGATTAATGAGTGACTTAGCTTTAATGAGTGACTTAGCTTTAATTCTACTGGTTTAGCTGTTTATAATTTTTTTAGGGAAAGGAAAAAGTTCTTAATTCTTGTTTCCTTGTTGCTAATTAGTGTGTTACCTGTTCACATTGTTCTTGTTATTTTAATTGCATCTTTAATTTTGTTGTTTACTGATTCTGTTGTTGCTGTTGTTGTTGTTTTTCTGTTGTAGATTAATTATTATTGTTGTTGATTGTTGTTGTTGTGGTTGTTGTTGTTGCTATTATTATTGTTGTTGTTGTGGTTGTTGCTGTTTTTGTTGTGGTTGATTATTATTGTTAGTTGCCCTTGTTGGTGTTGTTGTTGTTGTTGTTGCTATTATTATTGTTGTTGATTGTTGTTGTTGATTGTTGTTGTTGCTGTTTTTGTTGTGGTTGATTATTATTGTTAGTTGCCCTTATTGTTGTTGTTGTTGTTGTTGTGGTGGTTGTTGCTGTTTTTGTTGTTGTGGTTGTGGTTGTTATTGTTGTGGTTGCTGTTGTTGTTGTTGTTGTTGTTGTTGTTGTTTTTGTGGTCGATTAATTATTGTTGCTATTAGTGTTATTGTTGTTGTCATCCTCTCCCAAGTACGGAATAACGGACAGTGTAGTTCACTCCACCTCTCATTAGCGGACAGGAAGTCGCAAAAAAAAATTAGCTTCAAACATTACTCCATTTACTAATCCCTAATCACGAGGTAAGAAACACAGCCACTAGTACCAATCCTTAACAATCCGTATCTATACAATCAATTCTCGAGAAGATTAGGAATTCCCGAAGGCCCTTTGGGAATTTTATAATCAGACTAGCCAATCAGACTGGCCAATCAGCTGACTCAATTAGCCTCGTGTGCACACCTTTGGGAAATCAGGTAGTGTAGGTAGGCGAAGGTGTCTGGTGGTGATTAGTTGATTAGTGTTGTGTCGAGTATAAGCTCACCTGTCGAGTCTTATGTCGAGTATAAGCTCACCTGTCGAGTCTTATGTCGAGTATAAGCTCACCTGTCGAGTCTTATGTCGAGTATAAGCTCACCTGTCGAGTCTTATGTCGAGTATACGCTCACCTGTCGAGTCTTATGTCGAGTAGAAGCTCACCTGTCGAGTCTTATGTCGAGTATAAGCTCACCTGTCGAGTCTTATGTCGAGTATAAGCTCACCTGTCGAGTGTTATGTCGAGTAGAAGCCCACCTGTCGAGTGTTATGTCGACTACAAGATCCGAACTCGACCTAAAATACTAGTCAGATGCTCTTGTAGTCGACACAACGTAAAAAATATATTCGACAATAATCTTCAATTTGTTTATATCATTATTGAAAGGAAACTGAGCTCTCTCTCTCTCTCTCTCTCTCTCTCTCTCTCTCTCTCTCTCTCCTTCCTAAAATATCCTTTGTGTTTTTCTAATACTAATAAAATTTCCTTCGTTCTTGTACACGATGCAATTCACTGTCTGTCTGTCTCCCTGTCTGTCCCTGTCTATCTCCCTGTCTGTCTCCCTGTCTATCTAGCTTTATGTTAGTCCGTTTGCTTGAATGTCTGTCTTTTTTGTTCGTTTGCCGTTTGTCTGTGTGCTTTATGCCTGTCTTTATGTCTATCTGTCTGTCTGTATCGGTCATTTTGTCTGTCTATCACCAGGAAGCGGGTGATAGGCTCCTTGGGAAGATGGACGAACTGTTCTGTCACATCAGTAAAGTTAACCTCAAGTGATAGTTACAGGAGGTGAGAGAGAGAGAGAGAGAGAGAGAGAGAGAGAGAGAGAGAGAGAATACACTTTATCTTTCGTTATGGTGTACAGATGCTAATTCTACCGACCATTGTACTGTGAGGGGAAGAAACTAACTGCGAAACACATTCTGGTTGATCTCTCTCTCTCTCTCTCTCTTCTCTCACTCGTTTCTCTGATTCTCATTCTTCTTTTCTCTCTCTCATATTCTTCTTTTCCTTCTACTCCTTTAATGTTCCTCAATTCTTCTTCTTCCTACTTCAACCTCCTTCTCTTCCTCCTCCTTCGCCTCCTCTTCCTTCTCTTTCTCTTCCTCCTCCTACTTTCTCCTCCTCCTACTTTCTCCTCCTCCTCCTTCACCTCTCCTCGCTTTGTGTTCCTGCTTCTCTCTCTCAGGTGCTAGTGACGACAGGTGATATCAATCAATCAGACTCAGTTAGACCGTCAGGGAAACTTCTGTACTACCAACACTCATCATTTTTGTCTGTCTCTGTCTCTCTGTCTGACTGTCTGTTTATGTCTGTCTGTCTGTCTGTCGGTCGGTCTATGTCTGTCTCGCATTATCCAGTCTTTTATTATTTTTTCTCATATTTTTGCTGCTTTTCCTCATTATTTATATTATTCTCTCTCACTATATCTGTTAGCTCCTCTTCCTTACAATTTATTCTCTGCATTTCAGTAAATTTCTCTATTAACCCCATAATCTTGGAGTTATCTCTCTGCTAGTCTCTCTTCCTCACGTTTATGTCTCTTGATGCTGCTCTAATCTCTATATTATTCTCTTTGTCTCACGTCTGAGTCTCTATATGCCCCCACAATCTCTCTCAGCCGGAGTGATATGAATGCATGGGAGAGACATCAACTAAATCCTGGGTCGCGTTTACTTCATTCGTGGCCCAGGAGGAGAGGAGTCGGTGAAGGATTAAATAGGCCCCAGTCTTAAGAGGCCCCAACGAAATTAAACCTTTAATTAATGGAGGGAGTGAAATTGAAATGGGGCCCTATTTCGAGAAAATTTGGTTTGGTTAGATTGAGGCTTTTTTAGCACTGGGGCCCACTAAAGTTAGGGCCTATTAGAGTTGGGAAAATTAGGACGGGTGCCCATTAGTACTGAGGGCCCATGAGGATAAAATTTCAAAATGACCTTAATAGTTTATTGGTAGGTTAGGTTATGTCAAGTTAGGTTAGATCAGGTCAGGTTAGGTTAGGTTAGTTTAGGTCATGTTAGTTTAGGTTTGGTCAGGTCAGGTTATGTTAGGTAAGGTCAGGTCAAGTTAGGTCAGGTTATGTCATGGTCCATTAACACTGAGGACAATTTGAACTTCAGTCGTGGTGAGGTGAGTGTATGTGGTACTGCCTGACGCGTGCGTGAGGGCCGCCCACATTATGGCACTCTGGTAAATTGGGTCACCAGCGAGTCAGTGCCTCATGTCACGGAGTTTCTTGTTTATTCTACATGGGAGAGACAGGATGGGGATAGGAGAGACAGATGGGTAGAGGATGGCGAGAGAGAGAGAGTAAAGGTGAAACAGAAGGGAGAACAGAGGATGGGAAGAGTGAGAGGGCAAGAAGGCAATGAGTAACGATGAGGAAGAAGAAATTTCGAAAGATGGGAAGGAGAAAAGAAAGAAAGTATGGAATAAAGCTACTACAGAAGAAAGGACTAAGGATGGAAGGGAGAAAAGGGGGGAGATAAAAGTTGGAACAGAAGGAAGGGCAAAGGATAAGAAGTAACAGAGTAAACAAAAAATAAATAAAAGTATAATTGAAGGTCGAATGGGTTCCAATCCAACTGGGCAAAAATACTGTTGGTCCTAATCCTATTACGACCGACCCAAACTATTATGATTAGTACCAATTATGCCAGGTTAGACTCAGAGAACAAAAAGTAGAGTAGAATCCACAAAATTGCTTCAAAATTACCCAGAGACTTGACTGTAAATGGTCACGTTCTCTTATTATCGGTAATTGGGAATGAATTAACGACTGGATTCCCCCGAGCTGCCTGGCCAACGTGAGAGACAAGTGACCTGCAAGTGACCTGTGTTTTCAGTGTTGTGTAGTGGTGCAGAGGTCAAACTGATACGCGGGTCAAGGGGAGACATGTAGATTAGCTAATTATATTGTATTGATATTTTGTTTGTCTGTCTGTCTGTCTGTCTGTCTGTCTGTGTGTGTGTGTCTGTCTGTGTCTGTCTATATATTTCTCTTTTTGCTATTTCTCACATACACCCCCCCCCCGTCCCCCCCTACACACACACAACGCTGGAATAGGAACAAAGGAACTCGTTTCTACAGACAGTCCACCTTAATCCTGAATCAAGTTTCTCGTTCGTACAGCAATTCAATTCGGATTCAGTTGAGTCGTGTAATTGAGGAAGAAATATTAAGGCTGGGTATACAGACGTAGGTGCAGGTATACATACACAGGTATACATAGACAAGTTGTACGCAGACACAGGTATACACAGACACAGGTATACACAGACACAGGTATACACAGAGGTATACAGAGACGCGGGTATACACAAAGGCATACAAACACAGGTATACGTAAATAAGGGTATACATGACGCAGGTATACATAGACAGGTATACAATGTAGCAGTTCTAGCCAGCAATACACCAACCATTATATAGAATTTTAACATTTTTAGAAGGATATAAGCATCTACCGGACATACAAATGATGGAATTTCAATTCAGAAATGCATCAACCTTCACTCAGGCATTATAGTGAGGAGGAATTACATCTCGATTGGTTGTTATGCAATACCTGCGGCCTTCTTAATTACAGGTGTATATCCAGGTAGGTGTATTGAGCAAGTACAAACATTCTTACATCTTTGTTATCCAGAAAATAATTAATAATCTCTTATGATTTCAGGTGTTCAATTTAATGAGTGCAAATTACAGGTACATTTACACAGGTACATATACAGGTAATACATCACGTCACTGTATAATAATAACAATAATATGAAATGAAAATATACAGGACTTCAAAATATTTATTGAATTATTAATATTTTCTTTATATTTCTATTCGTATTCTTCCGAACCAAGAAGAGTGAAAGGAAAACAAGGAGAAATAGGGATAGGAAAAGACATGAAATGATGATTGAACAATGGAAATAAGAGGTGGAGAAAGAAGAGGGAAGTAGGTTGGTGAGAAAGAAGAATGGTGAATGAGATCTGGAAATGGAAAGTTAAGAAAAAGAAAGTTAGTGAAAAAAGATTATTGAAAGAAGATGAGAAAGAATATTAGAGAAAGAAGAATAAAAACAAAACAAGACATGACCTCAAAATGAATGACCTATCCTGACCTTAATGGCTTCCTCTACAGTTGGTTAACGTATCTTCACCTCTACATTTTAACATTACATAAAGAATTCATAAATTAATAGATCCTTCACAGTTATAGGTTAATATGACTCACATATCAAGTTTTATTTACTCATTATTACGTAAAAAAAATAATAATAATGACGTGAATTTGTAAATCTAATGAAATATAAGATTGAATTATTTAACTAATTTTAATGGTTCATATGAGAGGTTTATTGGTGTGTGTGTGTGTGTGTGTGTGTGTGTGTGTCCGTCCACTCTACATTATAACATTAAAGAACATAAAAAAAAACCTCCCAACCCAACCCAACAGACTGACCTCCACACCTTAAAACCTCATCACCACCACATGCTCGACCCCTCCATTCAACTCTTTCTTATCTTTTCAAATTTATTGTTCATTACTTTTAAAACTCTCTCCTCAACTTTCCTCATCAATCTCTTCAAGCTTGAGAGGGGGTTGATGGGTAGCCACTTACTTCCCTTAACTCGTGACAATTTTGGTAAGGAGTGAATAACAGTCAGAATAAGATTAATTTACTTGGGAAAATACATTAAGAGTTCGTTCAGTTCCTCATCTTTTCATTCACATTATCTAGATTTCATGGGTCAAAATGGGATTAAGCTTAACTGACGAATCTTTAGGAAATCTGGGACACAATGATGTATTTTGGGAATAGGGTGTGTGGATAGGGTGTGTGGATGGGGTGTGGGGTGTGGGGTGTGGATGGGGTGTGGATGGGTAGGAGGGGGGGATGGGGGGGAGTAACTTAACAGAGTAAAGGCCAAATATGAGTTGAATGGAATGGGGAGAGAGAGTATGATTGCTGGCCAGTGAAAAGTGTCATGCAAGGCTGATGACTGAACTAAAACAATGATTCACCTTCTGTTGGTTCACATTCAGGCTTCAATTGTTTCGTTTCGTGAAATATGAACACAGGTATATATTGTACATAGGACAGGTAGATTCCCAGGTCCAGGTACATTTCCAGGTACAGATACTATCCAGTTCATTGAATTATAAGTTATTATCAAACACCATAAGAGAAAATATACAGGGTGTCCATAAATGATTACCCTAAAAACAGTATGTTCTCATGCTTTAATTAGGGGAATCATTTATGGCCACCCTGTATATGAATTCGTATTAATTTACATCATTTACTTAGGAATAAAAGTTACAGGTGCATCCGATTTACGATACAGTTACAACACCCGATTTACGATACAGTTACAACACCCGATTTACAATACAGGTACAACATCCGATTCACGATACAGGTACAACATCCGATTTACATTACAATTACAACATCCGATTTACTGCAAGTTTCTGTAATACAAAATGAAAGAATATGTAAGAAAAGAAAGTGCAGTTTATAACGGAGATATTATCAAAGAGCTCTAGTGCTGGACGACCATAATGGGAGTGTCTGTACTGTCAAGCTTCTGAGTAATAGAATAATAGTACTTTCTTTTATTAGTACTTTGATGAATGTCACAAAACAGAGAAAGTGCGTCAACGTTCTTGCTATGGAGTCAAAGTAAATTGTGAAATATATTTATGAATGCGGCGAAATGTACTTGGAGAGAGGGAGAGACAGACAGAGACAGACAGACAGACAGGCAGACAGGCAAACAGACAGACAGAAAGAAAGACAGACAAACACAGACAGACAGACAGGCAGGCAGACAGACAGACAGACAGACCATAAAACGCATCAGAACACAATGAAACCTCCAGCTTGGGCTCTGAGCACGCCAATGACATCAAGTTACAATTCTTCCACTGAGCCGTGTTATAAGAAGAGAGAGAGAGAGAGAGAGAGAGAGAGAGGAAAGAGAGAGAGAGAGAGAGAGAGAGAGAGAGAGAGAGAACAAAGGAGTACCGAAAGAGAGGTTGAAGGAGGTGACAGGGAGAAAACGTAGGAGCGAGAGAGAGAGAGAGAACGAAGGAGGAACGAGGGAGAGAACGAAGGAACGAAAGAGGAACGAGAGGGGAACAGCAAGTTATTTTAGTGAATTGTGCAGAGGGACGACATCAAGAATACGAATGGGTGGGTGGGTGGGTGGGTGGGTGGGCGTTGGGTGGATGGGTGGGTAGCGAGTGACGTCGCTTAAATCAAGTCAGAGTAAAATGAACTGTCGGGAATGAATAACTTACCTGTGTACTGAAGGAATATACTATACTCAAACCACGCGAGTAAGAACTATATGAATGAGTAAATGAGTAAGAAACACGAGATGAAATAAGTAACAATAAAGTAAATGAGTAAAAACAAATATAAGAACACACTATCAAGACACATTTAAGTACGAATTATAAGTGAAATCAATGAGCCAATGTCCTCTTTACTTATAATAGTGAAGGCAGACCGACACTTAAACGACCAAATCATGGGAGGGGTAAAGTGGGAGAGGAATTCAGGCTTGATGGAAGAGGAGAAGGATATATGGAAGGGGTAAGAGGAGAAGAGGGTGTGGAAAAGAGGATGGGAAAGGTGAGTGGGAGAGATCTGATAAATTCGGTCCATTTGTAAGTAATTAAAGAACAGGTGAACATAGGCAACAGGTATGAAGAATTGAGACACTGGGTTAATTAATTATTCTTTCTATCTCTAATGGTTGAGTGAGGCTTCAGTATTATTATTATTATTATTATCATCAACTCTCTCTACTATCCATCCTTGTAAGTTCAGTCAATCTAGTTTATCAATCCATCAATATCTCGACCTTCCAGTGTGTGTGTGTGTGTGTGTGTGTGTGTGTGTGTTTGTGTGTGTGTGTGTGTGTGTTTGTGTGTGTGTGTGTGTGTGTTTTTATCCAGCGAGTCATTACTTTCCTGGTATGAGCAATATATCACCTTGGGTCGAGGAAGGGGATCAGGGAGCACTGTGAGGAATGGTATCATGTATTATTATAAGACGGATGATGGTACTGGTAGGTATGATGATGATGATGATGATTATAATAGTAATGGTGATGATAATAATGATGATAGTATGGATGATTAAAATAGGATCTATACTACTACTACTACGACTACTACTACTACTACTACTAATAATAATAATAATAATAATAATAATAATAATAATAATAATAATAATAATAATAATAATAAAAGAAGAAAACAAAGAGCTAGGATAATCAGACAGATAAGAAAACATAAACTTTACCTGTGTATGCAAATTAGTTTCCCAGGTAACAGTGCCAAGTTCCAAGCATTAACATAGTTGTTAACATACACTCAAAGTTTGACAATCTAATCATCAATGCAATAAACCCAGACCTTATAAATTTTGTGTTAATATTAGCATTGTAATTTATTTAACTAAGATTAACATTGTAAATAACTATAGTAAATGGAGTATTGTATAAAATTATATCGTCACTCGTGTTGTCATTTTAATCTGTGTGTGTGTGAAGAGTTAAGAAGAGACGCAAACGAAGAAGAAATGAAGAGAAGGAATTATGAAGAGGCAAAATGATGAAAGAAACAGAATACGAAGATGAATAAGAAAGAGAAAGCAATATGATGATTAAATAATAACAAAGAAAGAAAGAAAGAAAGAAAGAAAGCAAATTCGAATAGTCAGCACGGGGACTCCAGCAACACACAAGGTTATATACTGTAAAGAGTTAACACAAATTGGATTTTCTTGGCGTCTTGGTCGAGAAAGCTTAAGACTAGCGGTGATTACTGGACTGTCCTGTTGTACATATTAAACCACGTTCCTATTTCCGATTACCTGATTGGAGTATTGCAGAGCTAATGTTGTTGTGTTGGTTGTGGTAGTTGTGGTAGTTGCGGTGGTTAGACAATTTTCCTATATTTCAATATATTTCACAAATCACCATCGTTCCATACCAGCCTATATATTACCAGGTAAATATGTAGTTCCTTCACTATCTACAAAACACATAAACCCCTGATTTAAATAACTGCATCCTACAGCAAATGTAAAATATTGCTCCATAATCCCATTTAGGAATCTCTCTCGTTACCTTAGCTGCCACACCGACACACACTGAGCTTCGCATTACCAGTTTAAACTTCCGGGAGAGAGTTGGTCCAAGCGGCCGTAATGCCGTTGACTCTGATAAAGATGATAAGCTGGTCTCAGGTCACGGGTGGGGGGAGGGGGGTGTTAAAGTAATGATCATTTATCATCTGTAATGGTCACTTTATCGTGGGTATATTCCGGTTAGTTTTGGGGTCAGTTTTGTAAAGTTGTAAACTCACTCTCACTCTCTCTCTCTCTCTCTCTCTCTCTCTCTCAATAACAAAGACTAACTAGAAACATAACAAACTAGAGCCACACGTAAAAATCTTCTAATTATTATTTACAAAATAACACGAACACACATTTATAAAGTTGTCGAAAAGTTCCCGCCCAAAAAAATGAACACAATTTCATTAACAGGCGTCCAGCAGTCGAAAACATGCACCACCCAATTATCAGGCGCTCAGCTGGCCAATGGAAAAAGAGAGTGTAGTTGCTCCCTACTTATGATAAGCCCGTCGAGTACAAACGTAGCTTTTATAATGTTTTTACTCGATGATAACCAATGAAGGGTTAAAAAAAATTCGCTTTACTTTTTTTTTTAGAGTTTGTGGAACAGAAAATGGTGGAACATTCTATGCTTTCACAAGAGCTGTTAGAACAATGATACATAATTATTGTATTATTTTCTATTTTGTATCACCATTCACATTTCGTATCTGAACTTTCAAACCTATTAAACCTTTTCCAGAATGAGTTGGAATACATTGTCCTATTCACTGGTGGAATCTTCAGAAATTATCATATTCACAATAGTTTAATGTTATTTAAGTTTGTGTACCTGTTAATTATCATAACAAGTACAACTTTTATGTTTTAGTTATTTGAGCCACCTGGTGTAAAGTACCTGGATATGCGTTAATTACCTGCACAAGTCTCTGAACCTGTATTAGGGGGTCTTATCAGGTGTGTGTGTGTGTGGGGGGGAGGGGGGAAGACTGATGGCTGGGTAGGCAAAATAAACCGCTATATAAACCATCTATTTGTGGACTTATAATAAAACCAAACCGATAAGACTTTTTTATCTAATAACCTAAACCGGGTGGTAATCGGTTGGAGAGCCTGACTACGGTGTGTTAAAATGAAAAAACACCGAGGCTCTGTCAATAGCCAACCTTTCGCTCTAAATAAACAGAATTTCATATTAGTTCCTCTATTATATATCACAACGGAATATATTTCACTATGAATAAATTTTAATAGTCTATTGAAACGTATTATCAATGGATTTTTTTTCTGCAGTAAATAATAACAATAATATGTCAAGTAAATAAAAGAGAAAATGTAGTTTGAACAATGATATAAAAGTGAAATTTGCTTTTGTGCGATAATACGTTATTGAAATTACGTCAAGGGTATTTATATCATGTTAGGAAATATATAGAAAATACCAGTAGGATTAATACAGATAAACAAGAATAAAAACGCATTTATAACACGAGCATAAACTTTTATAGCGAGTAAAAACATAACTAGCAAAAACATTCACAACACCTCACCACCACACGTTCTGAATCACCACATAACATTCACCATCTAATTACCTCTGATTGGAAGGTGGAGACGGGTCAGGCCAGTAAGCGAATGACCCCAACTAACTTACACCAAATTAATCAGGTTATGACATTCACCGGCAGTCACCATCGTATAGAACATCTTTTTACAGTTCTCTCTCTTGTTACAAACCAAAGTGAACGGATCATAATCACCACCCATAATTAGGACCTAGTGAACGATGGTACTGTAGTTGGGGCATATAAAACCAAGAGGTACTGGGGCAGTGGGTAATAACCTTTGCAGTTTACACCTACAACGTAAATTAACAGAGCTAACAGTCCACACACGTCTTCATCTTCTGTTGTTTGAGAGTTCTGTTAACAGTCTTACAGCTTTATATGATTGTAAAGTGAGAGAGAAATTTATTTTGGGATTTATAGACGTACAAAAAAGAAAATCCAGAAGTGACGTCATCGTAATGTATATGAATTGGGAGAGAGAGACTGAAGGAAAACAGTGATATACAACTGTTATCTGGACTCAAGACGGTGTGTGTGTGTGTGTGTGTGTGTGTGTGTGTGTGTGCGTGTGTGTGTGCGTGTGTGTGCGTGTGTGTGTGTGTGCGTGTGTGAGAGTAGAGAGTAGAGAAGCAGATATCGTACTAACCAATGAAGTATTATCAATATTTCTAATAACATTCAAAACTAAACTCACAAATTACATTAAAAAACAAACATTATTTACTAGGGCATTTATATGAAGACTTTTTTTTTAAATAATATAGCTTCGTTAGTCATACAAAATACCATATACCTAACAGAGCTACAAAGTCAGTCAGTGAAGGTCAGTTACAGAGTCTGGTCCGTGAGTCATACATACAAACACTCTGAGTCTAATTAACTGCGACCAGAAGGCGTGAACGGGCCAGTGAGCAAGCAGTCCCTCCACTAATTATAATAAGTCAGTGAATTCCACGCAAGCCTTCCTCTGCTCCAACACTAATTTAAAACGATTCGTGTGTTAGGTTGAACTACTCTACCCCGCGGCACTGACATGACATTAACGAACATAAGGAAGAAAAACAAAAAACAAACAGAAACAAAAACAGTTAAATTTGGGAGAAGAAAAAGAGAACCTGGAAATAAAAGTTACGTATTTCGTGACTTATTTACCATTTGAGAGAGAGAGAGAGAGAGAGAGAGAAAGAGAGAGAGAGAGAGAATGAGAGAGAATGAGAGAGAAATGAAGAGATACATAACGAGACAGACAGACAGACAGACAGACAGACAGACCCCACCAACATAAACAGTACGGGACCCCCCTCTCAGACCCATGCCAGAATCCATAACACAACGTCACTACAACTACAGCCGTTCCCAAGACTTCCTAATACGGTTGACTTTGACGATAGTGGGCGCTTCAAACGTCCCCTTTGATCTGTACTTATAAAATATCTAATGTTTTTATGTGTGTTATGAAACGGCAACACAACTCTGGGATAGTGATGCAGGGAAGGGGGAAGAAGAGAGAGAGAGAGAGAGAGAGAGAGAGAGAGAGAAACTAATAATGAATAACAAAAAATGAAAGAAAGTGACAAAGAGAAAGAGACAGAAAGAAAGTGAGAGAGACGCAGCCAAGACCATCACGGGCACCTCACAACCAAGAACTTGAAGGAAAGGTCATCATTATCACACAAACTTGACGAGTGAATGTGGTGGTCTTCTCCCTGCCTCACGGTGCAGACAACAAACACAAACAAACTTCTGAGTCAAGACCACTTCCTTTTCTTCCTCCATCTCTTCTTCCTCTACCTCCTCCTCCTCTTCTTCCTCTACCTCCTCCTCCTCCTCCTCTTCTTCTACCACCAATATTACTTTTGAACAAATAATTCACTCTTGACTGTACATCATAACAATTTCATCAATTTTTTTATTTTCATTTTTATTCCAGTTTTCACTAAATTTCCTTCTTGTATCTTTCATCACCTCCGAGACGCTGTGGAACTGGCTGGAGATCACAAAGGAAGATATTCACTTTCTTCATCAAATTTACAATGGTTTTCATATTCAATAAAATCTATATAATGACATTTCTGTAATTAATAACTAGTGGTGTGTGTGTGTGTGTGTGTGTGTGTGTGTGTGTGTGTGTGTGTGTGTGTGTGTGTGCTGCAAGTAAACAATCAAGCTTTATCATCAACACACACACACACACACACACACACACACACACCATTACAACCCTGCTCATATCTCAACAGAACAGAATGAAATATGATGTAAATCTCGATACGCAATGGAAAATATTACCAACATAAATATTTCCTTTTGAAGTATATAATGAAGCCAATAGATGAAGTAAACAATATAAATGGTGTTTGATATTACTGAAGCCAAGAGCTGAAGTTTGTTTTGGTGATGAGATTCTCAGGCCTTTATGAAACTCTCAGCAACTTTATGAAACTCTCAGCCTTCCACACAGGTATATAATGGGTTGTACGTCAAGCCAACAACTCGTTTATAACAACAGGTCGGTGTGGTTGTGTTTAATAGTGGTGGTGGTTGTTGTTTTGTTTTTTTGTAATCACTGTAGCGAGAATTGATGATGGTGGAGGTGGGAGATAAAAAAAAAGATGTTTTATTTGACTTTGAACGAATAGTATAATAAGAGGAAAGATACGTTTGGGGGGTTGTGTTGTTATAGTTAGGGTGTTGTTATAGTTAGGGTGTTGTTATAGTTAGGGTGTTCTTGCTGGTGGAGAGAGAGATGTATATGCAGAGAGAGGCAGTTTAATGGGGATAGAGAATGATGCAAAGAGAAAGAAAGAGAGAGAATTGAGAGCAGAGAGAGAGAGAGCGACCCGACTTCCGTACTACCAACCAAGTTCTCAGACTGGCAGTATCTCACCAACAACTTGAACCAACCTGGACTGGACCTGTGAACTACTCTTAGCACGACCATAACACACCTTTAGTCCAGCTACGACCGTCCACATTACTTAGAACACCGCGACGCTTGAGGGGGTAAAGATTAAGCACGTGACCCGGAATACTTTATTGGGTGTAAGAGTGCGCCGTCTATATACCTGTTACCCGCCTCCAACGCCATGCGACACAAAGGGCCTCCATATACGCCAGCCATTTCGATCTTGAGCTCTTTCCATGGTTGTATTTAACTCGTTCTCCGTCTCCCTTCTTGTAGTTAGGATCCATGTAGGCCTTGATCTTCTTCTCGTCCACTCTCCGCCTCTCTCTCAATACTCTATCCGGACCCACACACAGGACATGTCCCAGCCACCTCCATCCATTCTTCATCAGCCATTCATTGATATAGGGAACATTTGTGACTTCTCTTATCGTCTCGTTTATAAATATATTGTCAGGAAATGTGAGTGTGTGATAGATAAGATTCTCAGTACTTAATATAACTTATCCTGACCTGACCTGACCTGACCTGAGCTAAACCCCCCCAAAACGAGCCATAAATTACATCACACACCACACCAACCCCACCCCCCCACCCCCACACACACTAATTAAGTTATAATCAAAAGCGCAAAGAGCTACTAAGCGTGACAACTTCCTCGACTAATTACACAAACTTAGTGAGTAGGAAACACACACACACACACACACACACACACACACACACCACTGCCAATTTAAAACAGATCTGAGGGTCTATGTTTAACAAGTGTGGTGTACTCTTCTCCCGCTGACATCAAGACTGACACTGTGGCTGACATGTGTCTGACGGGCGTAAGGAGATCAAGAGAGTTGAGTTGACTTTGTAGTAGAAACTAACAGGATTTATGTATTTTTGTAACTGGGAGCGTACAATGTTTGAGACAGACAGACAGACAGAGAGAGACGGGTAATGATAAACAAAGGTAGGAAAAGAAAGAAAAATAGAGGAAAAGAAAGAAAAAGTAAGAAGAACGAGAGGGAAAGAAGTGGACAAAGACAATAAGAAAGAAGTGGAGAAAGAGAGAGCAAAAAATGGGTAAGGGGCAGATAAAGAAAGAGAGAGAGAGAGAGAGAGAGTTAGATAAATATAAAGTGAAAGGATATGAAAACAGTGGGAGATATAGAGAATGAAACTGGAATAGACCGCGAGAAAGAAGAGGAAAGGAGATTCATAAAAGAGAGATCAAGTGTGAGGCTAGAGAAAGTGAGTGAGAGAAAGAGAGATAAAATAGGATAATGTGAGAGAGAAGGTATATTTCCTCAAGGTTAAAGAGAAGACGCTGACAGAGTGATGAAGTTTGGAGCTGTAAACTTTGGCAAGACTGTCGACTGCAGGTCTAATGGGCCCCAAATCCTGATAGGCCCCAGCCAAAACTAACTCGGTAATTGGGACTTGGACTCATTATAACGAAGGTTCATGAGGATTGGGGTTTATTGTATTTAACCTAACCTAACCTAATCTAATCTAACCTAATCTAACCTACACTCAAGTCTTATAGTTAGGTTAGGTTAGGTTAGGGTAGGTTAGGTTAAGTTAAGTTAGGTTAGGTGTGCTCTTACATCTTCCGTCGAGGAGAAGGATTTACTCGTAACAGAAGCCAAGACATCGACACTAAACTGAGAGGTTCTGGAAATTAGGTTTTATGTGACCGTCTTAAAAGTTGACTCAGGGTTCTCAGGGATGGATGTGAACCTCCTAATTAAGGGGAGCTGGTTACTGAGGAGTGATAGGCTTGTCTGCAAGGTAATTAGGCCCCGATTCTAATAAGACTTAATTTAATCCACTAGTATTAAGGTCATGTTGGAATGTACCCGTGTGTAAGTAGACCCCAGCCTAACCTAACTCACCCAACCCAAGCTAACCTAACCAGACCTCTCTGTGGATTCTTAGTATTAAGTGTACACCCAGGTAAGACACCTGTATTACTTGCTTCTAGGACACAAGTCTTGCTTCTGTGAGAAGTGTTCCTCAGATGGTATTACACTACACCATTCCCCAGGATGTGACCCACAACAGCCGTCTTTACAATCAGGTTCCTACTCACTGCTGGGTGAACAGAGGTAACGGGTGTAAAGAGACCTGCCTAGTTTCTCGCTACCATTTTGCTACAGGGAACCTAACCTTAAGCTATTTAGATTGGAGCCGATTAAGACTTAATCTTGATTCTATTATGTTAAGTTGGGGCCCACTAAGCCTGGAGCCTATTTGATCGGGTACCAACATTACAGTAATAAGGTCGTACTTTATTAGTCATTAAGGCAATGTTGTTTTCGTTTTTCAGTAGTTAAAAATTTCCGGTCACTGTTTTCGTTTTTCAGTAAGACCTTAAAATAATGTAGACTACTGAACGATTCTGAGGCATTGTTGTGTTGTGTCCACATAGTAAGTTTGTATATGAGTCAGAGTGTATTATGTAAACACACACACACACACACACACACACACACACACAATTGTATTATGTGATCATACCAAAAATTAATTAAATTCTTATGTACAACACTTTCATCATATTTATTGGTCTATTTTCTGTGTTGTATTTTTGTATTGTATTGTTGGCTCTAACGTAACTTTACATAATAATTTCACAACTAATATTACACATCAAAAAATAAACAAGAATTATTACCATTACGAACAAACAGACACCTATAAAATATATATCCCTCATATACTACAACCTGAGGGGAGGAGGAGGGGGAGGAGGGGGGGGGGAGAGGTAGGGGGAGAGGTAGGGGGAGAGGTGGGGGGCAGGAGGGAGGGAGAGGGGGGAAGGAGGGGAGGGGGGAGGTGGGGAGGTGGAGGGGTGGAGGGGAGGGAGAGGTGGGAGGGAAGGAGGGGGAGGGAGGTGGGGGGGAAGGAGGGGAGGGGAGTGGGTTGGAGGTGGAGGGGTGGGAGGGGAGAGTAAGGAGGAGAGGGAGGGAGGGGGAAAGGAAGTGGAAGTGAGGTAGGGGATGGGAGGGGGGAGGGTGGGAAGCGGGGGTGAAGGGAAGGGAGGATGGGGGAAGGTAAATCATTGTGTGTATACCTGCACGGGCTGTGTACATTGTATACCTGTGTTGTCTATACACATGCTGAATTAATGTAAACTTGCATATAACGATTTTTTACTGAATAAATATCTGTCTGTGTCTGTCTGTCTGTGTATATCTATCTATCTATCTATCTATCTATCTATCTGTCTATCTGTCTGTCTGACTGTCTATCTGTCTGTCTGTGTACAAAAGACCAACCACATAAGACATAACAAAGTTCATGAATCGATACGAAATGAAAATAAAAAAAATTGTTCACAGTAAATTAAACTCGCTTTGGGAAACCATAAAATATTTGGGATATTCCTGACCCTAACATTGATAGGAACTTGGGAGAGAGAGAGAGGACAAGGGCCATAGACAAAAACGTATCTAGACATGCAGAAATATCCGACATCTGAATCAAATAACAATCTTCTATCGCATTTTCTGCACGTGTCAACAAAGGGTTTTTCCTCATCACGACAAAACCTAATTTCAGGTCTTAGTTCACACCCTGCTGACAGCCTGTCTCGACAAGGTCAATTTCCAAACCTCGGGGGACAATTTTCTTGGCAGGTATTGTGCTCAGATTGTGTGATATAGGCGAGATATGACGATTTAGTCACGTGAGTTGCATGATTGTTTGGTCCTGTTGAGTTGCATGGTTGTGTGGTGTTGTTACATGGTTGTGTGGTGTTGAGTTGCATGGTTGTGTGATTGTTGAGTTGCATGGTTGTGTGGTGTTGAGTTGCATGGTTGTGTGATCGTTGAGTTGCATGGTTGTGTGGTGTTGAGTTGCATGGTTGTGTGGTGTTGAGTTGCATGGTTGTGTGGTGTTGAGTTCCATGGTTGTGTGATCGTTGAGTTGCATGGTTGTGTGGTGATGAGTTGCATGGTTGTGTGGTGTTGAGTTGCATTGTTGTGTGATCGTTGAGTTGCATTGTTGTGTGATCGTTGAGTTGCATGGTTGTGTGATCGTTGAGTTGCATGGAAAGTCATTTTTTTGGAGTTAAGTTAGGTTAGGTTAGGTCTTCCCGTTATAATTATCACAGGTTTTCACACTACCAATTATTATCATTGCTATCCCCTTCATTCTCTCCATCTTACTCTTCCTCTTCCATTCCTCCTCCTCGTCCTCCTCTTCTTTACTATTACTGCATTTATTACCTTCCATCCACTTCACTCATACATCACTATCCAACACCAATTTCTAAAAGGAATTCTTCACTACCCGTCCAGTTTGACCTTTTTCTATTGATGTGATAGCCAGCTCTTGATATGCGCCCTCCGTGACCTAACTGTAAACTCTATTTTGTTTTTTTTTCCCTGGGAGGCCTAACGGAGTGTTTTGTTTTATACCTCAAATATCAACATAACTCAGCCAATGATTCATGATTATCCCCATTGATGAAGGAAAGAACATTCTATTTTTTAAGTTACAATTTAAACTATTTTTGTAAGTGTTTAATTATGTATTTTATCTGAAGTAGTTTAGTTGCATTTTCAAGTTTTCAGTAAAAAAAAACAAAAAAAATAATCGTAAGTTTTTCCGAGCGTCAGGATCTCCAGACTCTTGTAGGTGATAAGACCGCGATAAAAATGATCTGTCGTTCATTTTCCAGACCAAAGGGAAGGAAAGAATCCGCGCCTGGAGGAACGACGTCATTACTTCAACAAGGAACATTCGTCTACCCCGATTAATGAAGCTGCCACAGAAGGCCCAAGGGGAGAAGGGGAGGTCACAGGCGCCCAGGAACCATTCGAGTAGGTTGTCAAGTTAAATTAGAGAAGAGTTTTTCAAGAGGGTTGGAGGAACTGTCTCGGGTAACCAACACGTAAAGAGAGAGATGATTTCACTCGGGCTAGGTGCCAACTCACACCTTTAACCTCTTGACCCTGAATACACAAGAGCTTTAGAAGAGGTCATGGTGGGTGAATCAAAACACCTAATAATATCCAGGTAAGTGACTCAAGATAACAAACGTTCAAAGAGTCACATAAACGTTTCAAAATCTCTTACGTTTTTTTATATTATTCTTATACTTTATTCTTTACTTGAGTACAGTCTTATACTTTCACTTACGAGGAATGTTTATCGTAGAAGCTGTTGTGAATCTGAATTTACTGACTCCCAGCCAAGAATAAAGACAAGATTCCGAGGGTTAGTGAGTCCTTCTTCCTCTTCCTTTCTTCCTTCCCTCCCTTCTTCCGTCCTTCTTTCCTTCTATCCCTCCCTCCTCCCTCCTTCCTTCTTTTTTTTTCTTCTTCTTCTTTCCTTTCATCCCTTCCACCCTTCCCCATTCCTACCCTCTCTCCTTCATTCCTTCCTTCCCATCCTCTCTCCTCCATTCCTCCCTTCCTTCCTCCCTTCCTTCCTCCTCTCCCTCCTTCCCTCCCTCCTTACCCCTCCTCCCTCCCACACTACCTCCCGTGGGTAGCAGTAAGTAGCAGTGGTAATGGCAGCCCAAACTTCCCTAACTAGTGGTGGAGGTGACAGCATGCTGATCCACATTCAGGATAGTACCACGCCGCCCACCCACCTACTAACCCACCCACCAATCACCCACCGTGCCAAATTGCCACCCACATCCCTCTACCTTCCGCACCATCACACCACATCACCGATGGAACTATGCCACCCACAGCACTATGCCACCCACGAAACTATACCACCCACAGCACTATGCCACCCAGGGAACTATGCCACCCACGGAACTATGCCACCCCACTATGCCACCCATGGAACTATGCCATGCCACCCATGGAACTATGCCACCCACAGCACTATGCCACCCACGCCACTATGCCACCCACTATGCCACCCACGGAACTATGCCACCCATGGAACTATGCCCATGGAACTATGCCACCCAGCACATGCCAACAACTATGCCACCCACGGAACTATGCCACCCATGGAACTATGCCACCCATTGAACTATGCCACCCACAGCACTATGCCACCCACGGAACTATGCCACCCACAACACTATGCCACCCAGGGAACTATGCCACCCACGGAGCCATGCCATCCACGGAACTATGCCACCCACAGCAAAATGCCACCCTTAACCCCGCGCTTGCAGGTCAACTGGCCATCAATTTCAACGCACGCACCCACCCACACCCACACCCACACACACACACACACCCACACCCACACTCTCCCTAAAACTCACTCGTATATCAATTCATTATTATCTCAGCCAACTTAACCCCAAAGTCTCTGGGGAAACGTATATAAACTTTTATTACAATATTAATCTTTTTTTTTATGTTTTAATTAGGGAGAGAAGTATGTGATATATCTGGGTAGGGATAAAATAATGTAGAAAGAAAGAAATAAAGAGATAAAGAATGAAGGAAAAAGAGAGAGAGAGATGGAAGAGACAGGATAAAGAACGACAGATAAAAATTCAATTTAAAAGAGAGAGAGATAGAGACAGACATAAAGACAGATAGACAGACAGACAGATAAACGAGAGGAGAAAGAAATAGAAAACAAAGAGAGTGAGAAAGAGAAAGTGAGAAATGTAGATAGGAAGAGACCGACCTAAAAGAGTGTGATGTGAGCAATAGTTATCGATATTACATAGTGGAAAATTGAGGCGGGTGTGAGAGCCATATGGAGTTAACATCAAAGTGAACCAGTGAGTCAGATATGAGTAGAGAGAGAGAGAGAGAGAGAGAGAGAGAGAGAGAGAGAGAGAGAGAGAGAGAGGCAGACAGACAGACAGACAGGAGATATAATATTTGACGCAAAAATCATTGTAAGTTGTAAGTCCCTTTATTTTCTTCTTTAAATCAAACAAGAGAAAAAACTTTTGTCTAGAGAAAGAAGAAAGTTGTTGTCTGATGTAGAAACGAAGAACCATGTGAAGATTAGCCACCCTAACCTAATCTAACCTAACCTAACCTAACGAATATGATAACAACCACATAAATATAATAACTTAATCCCTTGAGTACGATAACTTAATTCCTTGAGTACGATAACTTAATCCCTTGAGTACGATAACTTAACCCTAAATTTAATCTAAATCAACGAAGGAAGTCGATCAGGTACCCCCAACATATGGCCAGGGAATGGAACCAGTGAACCACGTGCTTCCATCTTCACTACAAAGACACTCAGGTAACCCCAAGAGAGAAGACATTTCCAGGTAAAGCTCCTTAACTAATTACGCTAATTAGGGTTTTCCTCGCGTATCTTCAATTCTCCTCACACAGGTAAGATTCCCCCTTAATTACCTGGCAGGATTTTTCTTCGTTTAAACTAAATGTCGTTTCAGGAATCTGCAGCTAAAATTCATTAATCTCTCGAAGGAGGAGGAAAATGCGCCAGGGGGAAACTTTAGCTGAGTGTTAGTGTGGGGAAATACCACAGCAGGAACGAAGTCATTTTATTACCCCGACTGAAGATGAGTGACTGTGGCTGACTGACTGACTGACTGACTGACTGACTGGCACCTGTGTTGTCGAAATACCTTAAAAATCATATCCAAAATATAGAATCATTAACAATTATGTATATCAATATAATTTTTCGTTTACTCTATTATAAACATCTATTGTGACATATTCAGATTAAGATATACAGGTATTATTAATCAGATTATTGAAAGGTATAAACACACGTGTATTAACTCCCACACAGTGACAGGATTGCAATGTTGTGACCTTGAATTAAATATTAAAACAAAAGCATATCAGTATTGTCATTATCAGTCAGCCTTATCTTGCATCATCATCAAACTCCATAAATAATTTCTCTCATACAACGAAACAATGAAACTATCATATCTCGTACAACGATTATGTAAAGATATCAAGGCTCACAGAACGATTAATTGAAGCCATCATGTCCCACACAACGAGTAAAGGTTTATCTGATAGTTCGGTTGGTCCTTGACAGCGGCTGCCTCTGTGGCAATATTTAACCTGTCCTCAACTAGCTCCTGCAATGCTCTTCAAACACCTCCAGCTGGTCGTCTGTCAGATTTACGCATCACTAATTTTCAAGGGAATCACTACTATATAAACACAGTTCTGCTCCCTAACCTCACCTCACCTCACCTACTCCTTACAAAACCACAATCTTACCAAAATAATTCCGTAGTCTTGGGTACGAAATTTTGGGTTCGTAGGTTCGGAAATTTATTGTGAACCAATTTACAAAACTTTGGTCATTTCTGCCTTATATACAACAGACCGTCACCCACGTCTCTCCCACAAGATCTCTCCCAAAAGGTCTCTCCCTTCCCCATTCTCGATTTAACCGATAGTGAAGCCTTACTCCTGAACAACGACACAGCTACAATCTTGAACAAATTGCACCGAACACGGAAAACTTATACCCAGGCTCAAGAAGTTCATGGACTTGTTACTATCTTGCTTCGGATCCTCGGGTGTGAAAGAGATATCATGTCTTAGGGTTTTCCAGTTCCTGTTATCCTTCTAATACATTCTAGTTATTTTTTCTCCTATGACCTTTCAGTAAAGTTATCTCCCTGTAAGTCTTTCCAGTACCGAAAATTATCTCTCCAGAGGCTCTCCAGGTGTAGTTTATATATCGAGTCTGTTTCAAAATCGCTTTCCTCGGGTGCTCCATTTTTAACTCTCTCTCTCTCTCTCTCTCTCTCTCTCTCTCTCTCTGGTCCATGTTTACATACCAGATGGACCACAGTGTAAGAAAAACAAAGTTAGTTGAAGACTGGGAAAAATGATGGAAAAGGAAGGGAGAGGGAGGAGGAGAAAGGAAAGGGGACAGGAGGGGGAAAGGGGAGGGGAAAGGGAAGGTAAGGGGAAGAGGAAGGGGTGAAGACGAGGAGAGACTACTGAATCCACCCAAGCGGAAAATAATAAATTGGATGGAATGTATGTTGTTTCTTTTCCCAGGGTGTTGTAAGGGCCGTAGGTGTTTATTTTTCTTGGGACTTTTCAGGGAAGAAGATTGACCCAAAATAGAGAGGGTTTTGGTGAAGACTTTAAGAGGGTCTGACCTGAGCCAAAGAGTGTAAGGAAACAGTTTCTAAAAGGAGGTATATACCGAGAGAGAACACACACACACACACACACACACACACACACACACACACACACACACACACACACACACACAAACACACCACTTCCACCTGGTTCTGGTCTACAGGAGGCTACACGAAGGAAATCTTCAATATATATGAAAAAAAAAGTTATCCCATTTCTCAGTTCAGCTCCCTTAATCTTCGACCCAGAAATCACCAAATTTACCCAACAACTGTGAATGGTTAGGTTGTTACGCCAATTTTATCCGTCGCCTTTGGTAAGTATTTTGTTTGTTTTTTTTGTTTTTTTTAAGAGGGGAAAAAATTGGTGAAATAAGGTCCAGCATCTTTGGAAGTTCGCCTCGCCTCGTTAACCAGGGAAACTGTCAAAAGAATCAGGGTAAGATGTCACAGCCGCTGTTAAACTGGAAGTATTTTTAGCAAACATCTTCGGTTCGTGATCTTTTTAAGCCTGTGAAGAAGTTGTCGATGGAGCGTTAACCTTGTACCAAACACCTTACTCATGAAAAGCCTTCAGTAGATCTTAGTTTAAAGGAGAAGTGATTTTTTTAACCTTTTGAAGACGTGAAGTAATTAAGTCGTCCACCTGAGTCAGCTTCTCCTTCCTTCACTATAATTCCCTCTTATTGCTTCTGGAGTTCGGGATCAAATATCAATCAGGTGTTCGTCGGGGTGTTCCCTTCCAGACTTTACTGCCTGGAGAGGAAGGTAATCAACCTAACAGTATATTATCTTGTTCTTAGACGACAACACTATGGTTCCTAGGGCAGAATCCTTCCTAAGTTGAACGGAATCCGTTTAAGGAAGCTGAGAAGGACCTAAACCCCTCCTTCATCCACTACAAATACGGAATTACCTCTCATAACCCTCTCATAACCCACTCATCACCGACCGTGTTGCAGCCACTTTACCAGGAGCTCATGCCATTAATCCTCCAGGGAACCTCGTGCTTGGAGTGTCTCTGGAATCTAAACCCATTTACACCATCCTCAAGTGGCAGCTGAAGGTCGTGAGGCGGGAGGGAAATCGGAATAAACGATCCTGATGCTCTCGAGGGGAGGCAGCTTCTGCAGGTTAACTTACTCCACCAGGTGGGTTCTGCTCTGGCAGCTCCATTGATTGTACCCTATCACCTGATGACGTCCAATGTTCACAGTCTTCATTCATTCTTTGCAAAAGCTCAGCGTAAACAAACAACTCTCCCCGACAGGTGTGGTTCTTACATTACCTGTCGGCGTGTTTCTCCTCAACAGAAATCAATGATCCATAAGGCAGGTGTACAATAATCCCACTCATTACAGGTAAGTAGGGAGGTTCATCTGCAGCCTCTATGCAAACTCCCAGCAATTGTATAATACAGGAGGCAGCTGAGACACCCTTAACACAGTGGTGGTCTCTTCTGTTGTACTTGGGTAAATCCCTCCTCCACGCTGGAAAATCTCTCCTAATTGCCTTAAGCTCTTGATACTCGCCTCGACTAACAGGCCAACAACATGGGTGGAATAAATCCTCACGTGGCCAATCCTGTTCACAAGTGTACCTTCATCCGCGTGGTAATTCCTTACACCTGCGGAGTCTTAAGGTAAGTTGTGTCTGGCAGATGAGAAGATTCTATGCAAGGAAGTCAAGAATACCATCAAAAGGAAGCCTCTTCACAGCTCACTAAGCCTCTTCACAGCTCACTAAGCCTCTTCACTAAGCCTCTTCACAGCTCACTAAGCCTCTTCACAGCTCACTAAGCCTCTTCACAGCACACTAAGCCTCTTCACAGCTCACTAAGCCTCTTCACAGCTCACTAAGCCTCTTCACAGCTCACTAAGCCTCTTCACAGCTCACTAAGCCTCTTCACAACTTACTAAGACCTTTTTCCTATAACACCCAATAGCCCTGGGAAGCGTTCAGAAGGTCAGAAGACACCTAGTTAATGAGTACACCTGAGCTGAGACTTAAGAGCGATAGACCGACTCCTCATAAGACCATCAGGTACTGGATGAATCTATGGTGTCGACCTGAGTAACGCCTGATTGCCTCTTCACCTGAATTCACCGGATGAGTTGTGTTGCGGACTAAATACAGCGATAGTTCCTTGTTTAATTACCTTCAACCTCTACACATATAAATAAACTCATTATTTGTGTCATTCATAATTTGCTTTTTCCTACTATGACGCAGTACACTATTGGCAGTACACAGAGGCGAGTCTGTACACGAAGGGAATCCAATCCTCTTCATAGGTTGGGAATCGAACCCTTGACCACACATTACCCACTGAGCTAAGAAGCCAATATTAACAAATCCAAACTACCTGGATTACTCCTCTTTATCTCACCTCACATATATCCATACCTGTATATTTATCTTAACCCCATGAATTAATTTTAAATGATTCTATCTAAAAAATTTGACCCGTTTTAATTACAGGTAATTTTAATTAGTGGGAGGTAGAGGGGATCATGTAGGTAATATCCTTTACTAATTTCCATCATTTAATTCCCAAGTATAAGCGGGAACATTTTTCTATTGCCAAACTTTGTATAAACATTATGTTGTTATGTAATGATTTAACAGATGGCAGCTGTGTTACCTCCTTAACTTGTCCATATTATTTCAGTACAGACAACGGCTTAAGGAATTTCTCAAGTGTTAGTAAATAATGATGAATATCCCAATACCTCCAGTCATTCATTATACATACATACATACATACATACATACATACATACATACATACATACATACATAACCTTCCTACACTAATAAGTACAAGACAAAAATAATAAGGTAATCTACAGAAACTCACAAAAAATTCAGGTAAAGCAAAAAGACGCCACACAGGTAGGTCTTGGTGGAGGGGAAATGACTACCTTACTCAGAGGGGGAAAAAATAATAATTTCTTCATGTGTTCTGGGGAAAGAAATTGTTCCCTCCACTTTGTTTAGAAAATATTAGGAAAATTCTTCTTAGTATAGTGGAAAGAGGGAATTCATTTGAGGGGGGTCTCTCTCTCTCTCTCTCTCTCTCTCTCTCTCTCCTTTTTTTCATTCTCCCTTCTCTTTCTACCTCTTTTTCTCTCTTCATTTTCGCTTTCTTTCTTTTTTCTTGCTCTTTTTATCTTCTTTCTGTCTTTTTTATTTCTATTTCTATCTCATTTTATCTCCGTTCTTTATTTTTTTCTCTCTTTTTACCATTTTTACTCTCTCTCTCTCTCTCTCTCTCCACTATACCATCAAGTGTCCAGAAAGTGTTGACCAGCCTGAGGAAAGGGACTTGAAACACCAGCGACCCCGTGTGGTAGTGTTATGACAGCCTGCACCACGGACACTGACAGCCTGCACCACGGACACTGACAGCCTGCACCACGGACACTACTTTACGGTGGAATAGAGAAAGACGACGAGGACAATAAAGATGGTGATGTAGACGAAGACGAAACAGAGGAACAAGAAGATGAATAGGAGACTAAGCGACCACCGACTCTATTAGTTTTTAGTTTCTCTTATTTAGTTTTTCTTCTTTTTTTTTTCTCCACGTAAAAACTTTGACAAGAAACAGAGAGACACTGGTTTACACAATAAGACCCGTGTGCCTGAACCACCATGACGCTACTAAAGATGAAGCACCGTTAGCAAAGATGAAATACAACACCAACTAAATTAACACAAGCGGAAAACATGCGAAAAACATTAGGTTAAGTTAGGTTAGGTTAGGTTAGGTTTGGTTAGGTTTGGTTAGGTTAGGCTAGGTTTGGTTAGGTTTGGTTAGCCGTAAAATATCACCAACTAACTGCTCCTCGTTTCCGTATTCCACATAATTTCAAAGTCGTTTTACCATAAATTCAAGTCTTTGTGTATGCTTCCACTCTACCTCAAAATATGGATAAAACAATAAAAAGTTTCATGAAAATATTACTGTATAGATTTAGTGTGTGTGGGGGCAGGCTTAGGGCGCGGTATTGTACAATATATGTGTTACGGTAAATTTCTCAATAATGTAATACCATCTACGACGCAATACTGTGCTGGGTAACTGAAGGCTTGTCAAGAATTAAACCGGGTTTTTTTTTAGTAGTAGTAGTAGTAGATGTACACGAGTTGAATGACAGAGGGGCCACCACATTGGCAAGGCACATCGGGGGAAGATGAAGAGGAGTGGGTCAGAGAAACCTACTCAGAAGTTGTCAGTTGGTCTCCAATTCAACTCTCTGAACCACCTAACTGTGGAGCCACCAAAGAAATGATCAGGGAGATGACTCGCCTCAAACAATATTACACTCATGACAGCTACCTGGCCCCAATAGCTCTCCACATATTGGCAATATTACCTCATCTATTCTGCCAGAGGACACAAGCAAGGAGTAAGTGTAAGGAAATTGTAACAGCAATGAAGAGAAGACAGACACTGTGGCAGAACGGGGCTCTTTATGTTCTCCTAAGTGAGGCAAGAACACTGTAGCAGAGACTAAAATTTACAGGAGGTAGAGAGCAAGTCACAGAGGATGTTGCCAGAAAGTTTGGTATCAAGATGCTTGTGGGAAAAGTCTCCTACGCCGGTAAGATCTCTCAAAGGAATCTTCCAGTGGTGTGCTGGCAATAAACAGAGACCTTAAGGCAACAGAAAGAAGAAAACCATCCCCCTGCAAGTGAAGAGGAAGGCATCAGGTTCCCTGGTGACTATATCCCGCCAAAAGCTGTCATGTTTGAGAAAATAACACGAGGGATGGTATGGGAAAAGCACTGAAGACACAGTAGCGCGGCGGATAACAGGGACAATCATGCAAATGATCATAAATGCATAAGATTTGGTACGAACATTCAATAAGGGGTACTTTTACCTTTTTCATCATATAAGTGTAAGTGAGTCTTAGTTAAACAATGAGAAACATGTTTATATATTGCTCATATCCTTTGGATATATTGTTATAAGAGTTACTTGATATTTACAGCTGCAGAGGCATGTGCATCCACATGGAATTTTGAATGTCCAATAGCATAGATTTAATAAGTAACCCAAAATGAATCGTCAGGCCAATTTTCATTTTTTTTTACGGGTAATAGCCCACCCGGGCACAGGTCATTGACCCACAACGGGGCCGGGGCCGGGGCCGGGGGGAAGAGTGAAAATAAAAAAAAATATGTATAAAAAAAGGAGAGAAAATGTTATATTAATCTACACGACAAAGATGCCGGAAAACCAGCTTTATGAAGTGAGACATTGTAAGTGTATGGAAACAGAAGAAGGCAGAGCATTCCACAGTTTGGCTGTGCGAGGAAAGAAGGAGGTACTATAACAGGTTATTCTAGTGTGACCGACACCCACTTGTTTCCCTCAAAAATTTACACTTAAACGCTCCGCTATAAGTGATAAATCCCATATCACTTACACCTGTTAATCCCTAGACAGGCACTGGCACACTCAGGTGGCACCCCTTGTGATCCCCCACAGGCACTTGACACTAATGGAGTTGAGCTCAACCTCCTCCTCCAACTAGTCCTCGGCGTTAAACTGAGCCTCGACAGGATCAGACAGACAGACAGACATAGACAGTGGAGGAGGCAGGAGTTGACGGCCCCACAAGCTTCACCTGACAGCGACAGTGACGACATAATTAATTGAATTTCTACACCTGTTACACACCTGAGATTAATTACCGAAGACAATATCGAATTTTAAACCCCTGATAAAACCCACCTTAAAAAAAAAACTAGCCAGGTATCGAACTCGTGTCCTCGTGAGATTGGAAGTTGAGTACGTTTGCCAATTACTATGTGGATGGATCCCTTCAACGTGTCAACAAGGCCCAATCCGACAACACCTTACTCTCTCTTGACGTCTTCAATTCCCTTTAATGAACCAATCAGATTACTGGATCATTGAAATAAGATATAATGATTGGACACTTCTATAGAGACAAACCAATCAGATTTCCCTATTAAAAAGACCAATCACATTATTATTAATGAATGTTGTAAGACGTCCAATCAAGTTATAGGACGCATGTAACAAGACGACCAATGAGAATACTAGATATATATGTAACTGCAATCAGACGGCCAATTAAACGGGTTAATCAGATCAACCAACATGAATCAGAGGAAGGGAACATACCATAAGTCTGATAAATATCCTGATGGCAACAACGAAAGGTTATGTGGAAGTGATGAGAGAGAGAGAGAGAGAGAGAGAGAGAGAGAGAGAGAGAGAGAGAGAGAGAGCACACACACTTGAAACACCACTTCCAAATTTGGCCGCTGTGAATAAATTTAGCAATTATACCACAGCGGCCAGATGTACCTTTCATGTTTATGTAAATGAATATTGTTCTTCTACATGTGCGCTCAGGTATAATCCTTCTTATTATAGATATATCAAATTATAGAGCTGGTGTGGGCACGACCTCTAATACTATAATGCATATATATATATTTTTTACGAATAATTATACCCATTTGCAATTATGAAAGTATCCTACGTTTTGCTGTTATTGTTAGTATTAGGTCAGGTCAGGTCAGGTCAAAATAGGCGGTGGTATGGCCTCTACACTATCAATGACGCGCCACAATAACACCTGTAATTACCTAACAAATTAATTTTTTTTTCAATGTTTTTTTCGTGAGGTGAATCTCTCTCTCTCTCTCTCTCTCTCTCTCTCTCTCTCTCTCTCATGGTGATAATAAGGGCTGCTAAAACAGGTAAATGACCCCTTTATCGAGGCGTAAATACTGATAACACTGATAACAATGAGGTGTGTGTGTGTGTGTGTGTGTGTGTGTGTTAACTCTCTCTTACCAACAACAATATTACAGTGGGGCGATAGACACGGACAATTATACAGGTTTGTGATTGTTATATTAGTAATCATAACTGTGGAACACCTTCGCTCAGGTGTATAATGAGACAGGTGTTAATAGTTAAGGTTATTGAGCTTGGTGATACCTCTCTCTCTCTCTCTCTCTCTAAATATATTGCTGTGTTTGTACCTTTTCCTGTACCTGTATTTGTAGCTGTACCTGTAACTGTACCCATAATAACACCTGTACCTGAACTTATCAAGTATAATTCAATAAACTCTTAATTCACTTTCCATTTCCTGTCAAAGGTAAACACATTTTTCTCATTGTTGAAATTAAAAAGACTTTTTTTCCCCACCAATGCAACGTGCCGAACTACCTCCATGCAATATCATAATACTGCAATATTGCAAGTCGTCATGTGGCGCTCTGAGCAGGTTATATTGGCAGAATAATATCAGGAAAAAAATATTCGCTGATACAAATAAAAAAATATGTGAAGAGGAGGGTGGGAGGGGAAGAGGAGGGAGGGAGGGGAAGAGGAGGGGGAGGGGGAGGAGAGGGAGGGGGGAGGGGAGGGAGGGAGGGAGGGAGGAGGGGGGGGAGGGGAGGGAGGGAGGAGAGGGAGGGAGGGAGGGAGGAGGGAGAGGAGGGAGGGAGGGGAGGGGAGGAGGGGAGGGAGGGGAGGGGAGGGAGGGAGGGGGGAGGGGAGGGGAGGGAGAGGAGGGAGGGAAGAGGAGGGGAGGGAGGGGGGAGGAGGAGGGAGGGGAGGGGAGGGGAGAGAGGGAGGGAGGGGAGGAGGAGGGAGGGGAGGGAGAGGAGGGGGAGGGAGGGGAGGGAGGAGGGAGGGGAGGGGAGGGGAGGGGAGAGGGAGGGAGGGGAGGGAGGGGAGAGGAGGGGGAGGAGGGAGGGGAGGGAGGGAGGGAGGGGAAGAGAGGAGGGGAGGGAGGGGAGGGAGGAGAGGGAGGAGGGGGAGGGAGGGAGGAGGGGAGGGGAGGGAGGGGGAGGGGAGGGGAGGGGAGGGGGAGGGAGGGAGGGAGGGGGAGGAGGGAGGAGGGAGGGGAAGAGGAGGAGGGAGGAGGGGAGGAGGGGAGGGGAGGGAGGGGAGGGAGGGGAGGGGAAGAGGGAGGGAGGGAGGGAGGGAAGGAGGAGGGGAGGGAGGAGGGAGGGAGGGAGGGAGGGAGGAGGAGGGAGGGGAGGGAGGAGGGAGGGGAGGGAGGGGAGGGAGGGGGAGAGGAGGGAGGGAGGGGGAGAGGGAGGGAGGGAGGGGGAGGGAGGGAGGGGAGAGGAGGGAGGAGGGGAGGAGGGAGGGAGGAGGGGAGGGGAGGGAGGGGAGGGAGGGGAGGAGGGAGGGGAGAGGAGGGAGGGGAGGGAGGGGAAGAGGAGGGAGGAGAGGGAAGAGGGAGGGAGGGAGGGGGAGGAGGAGAGGGAGAGGGAGGGAGGGAGGGGAAGGGAGGGAGAGGAGGGAGGGAGGGAGGGGAGGAGGGAGGAGGGAGGGGAAGAGGAGGGAGGGGAGGGAAGAGAGGAGGGGAGGGGAAGAGGAGGGAGGGAGGGGAAGAGGAGGAGGAGGGGAAGAGGAGGGGAGGAGGGAGAGGAGGAGAGGAGGGAGGGAGGAGGGAGGGGAGGGGAAGGGAGGGGAGGGAGGGAAGAGGAGGGAGGGAGGGAAGAGGAGGGAGGGGAGGGAAGAGGAGGAGGGAGGGAAGAGGAGGGAGGGAGGGGGAAGAGGAGGGAGGGGAGGGGGGGAGGGAGGGGTGAAGAGGAGGGAGAGGGAGGGAGAGGGGAGGGGAGAGGTGAGGGGAGAGGGAGGGAGGGAAGGAGGAGAGGGAGAGAATATGATGAAGGGGAGATGAAAAGGGTGAGAGCAGGACATAAGGGAGAGGGAAGGAGGAGTAGGAGGAGGATGAAAGGGTTGATAAGGAGGGGAGAGGAGGAGAAGACGGAAGGAGTTGGACAGAGATACGGACAAACAGTAAGAATGGGTCTATTTACACCATCAACTTCATCCTCTCCCCCATCCCTCCAGGTTGCTGTCAGTGAGGGAGGGAGGGAGGGTAGATAGGGTGAGGGAGGGAGGGAGGGGGGATGGGTGAAAATGAGTGAAAGAGAGAGAGAAAGAGAAAGACGGAGAGAGAAAACATAAGAAGACAGATAGATCTCAATACAAGGAACTGAGACAGACAGACAGACAGACAGACAGACACAAAACACAATGGGACGAAGGCAACACCCAGGAGAACGCCAAGCAATAATTATACCACTCTGATGACTTAAACTGAAAGGCTCCCACGGGTTTTATTTTTTGAGAGGAGAGGAGGTGTGTCATAGAGCTTTATACTCTTAAGGGAAATAGAACGAATATGTTGAGAGATGGTTTAAGAATTCTGGTGTTATGTTCCTGCTCGGGTCTCCTCAGCTGGTCGACGTAACATCAAGTGAACCAAGAAAGAAAAAAGGTTTGTTTTGCTTTGTTTACGTTTCTTTAAAAAAATCCCTCTGGTCTTCATTTTGTTAGACCTTTAAGAATATTTATCTTTGTTTACATTTACAAATTCCTATGCTCCGTGCTCTTGACTTGACTGATGTATGTTTTTTTTTTCCTGTTTGATTGTTTTTTTTCCTCCAAGTGTAGCTAAACATAATCACAGTCTTTAAAAAAAATCAAGATTTTATCTCTGGGGATTACATCATCGCTTTAACTTCGTCCATAAAAATAATCTTTGGAGACTCAGAGGCTTTTCATTTCTATCCTGAACGAGATAGTGTGAGACTTTTCAAGAGAATCTCTCCGACAGACAGAATGACACTCCCCATTTTTACAGGTCACTCTCGAGGCTCTTGAACTTTTAAAAAAAAATCTATTTCCCTCGACAGAGTTAACACTTAAGGTTACGAGGCTGACAGAGATTTTTTCAAGGGAGAATTATTTTGAGTCCTCTTCGTTGTGTGTGTGTGTGTGTCATGCGGCTCTACTGCTATAGGGGAGCCACCCAGGAACAGCCGCTGGTTTACCGGGCACTACAGCACCTAACCGACCGGTACCACCTAAGCAGATCCGTATGGAGTGACATAGATGTAGAGCCGCATCAGGAAGTTACCAACGCTCCCACTGAAGACACAAGCAACGTAGTGAACACTGACATGGAAAATGATGTACATCAGCTTAAAGAACTGGCCAAACATAATGAAGTGATCACAGACCTTTGCAACACAATAAAGGGACTGAGCACCGTGATTTTCCAGCAATACAATAATTATAATAGAAAGGATTATCCAGAAATGACAGTGCCAGATGTGGAAACTCAAGACCCACCAGGAAATAGTGTCCAATAAGAGGAAAATAGTGATACTGGTAACAGTTCTACTGATGCCTCTGTGGACATGGTCAGTGAAGATGAACAAACACAAACAGAAAATGGTGGTGATGTCGAGTGTAACCAAAGTGTGTTGTTGTCTGCCACTGAAATACAACTGCTGCTCAATGCATGCTCCAGAAATGTTTCCAAAAGACTAAACAGCCGCCTGCCTGCAAAAAGGACAAACAACATGGGGGAAAAAAACAGTATCATACAGTGCACAATAAACTAGAAGATGTCCGTGGCAAAATTCAAAATTCTATTCAACACACACGTACACAAAGATCAACAGAACGAACCCCCCTTTATATAACCCTTTAAACTAATTAAACTCACGTACAATAAAATATTACACCTCGTACCTAAGTTACGACCATTAATCAAGGTGCAATGTCGGGATGGCACACAGTATTGGCCCATCTCGAGACGTCATCAATCTTAGAGCAACAGATAACAGGACCTTGGGATTAAGGCCAAATACATATGACCTCCACGACGATGAGAGATCTGTACAGTGATACATTAATCCCCCTACACGAGCCACTGGAGTTAATTAGTCCCCCTACACGAGCCACTGGAGTTAATTAGTCCCCCTATATGAGCCAATAGAGCTAATTAGTCCCCCATATCATGTACCATCAATTGGGATACACTGGTAGCTAATTACCCCCCTTACCATAAACCAGTAACTAAAACATATTATACCAGTCCTCTTCCATGAACTAGTAACAGGGACAACACGACCCACCCCCATATGAAGCAGTATGTGACTCACCATAGAGTTGGGGTCGATTGATCCGAAGCTTCGAATATACAGCTCACACATGACGTTGGTAGCGTTGTCTGAAATAGAGAGAGATACAGTGTTGGTGAGTTTTGAACCAACAGTGAACATGAGTATTTGAAACTGACATTCTAATTATTGTTTCTGTCCGTCTGTCTGTCTGTGTCTGTTTGTCTGTCGGTCTTAATGTTTTCCCTTGTCTATCATTCTATTTCATTTTTTAACCCTGGTGTGTGTGTGTGTGTGTGTGTGTGTGTGTGTGTGTGTGTGTGTGTGTCTTTATACCTGGCAAACAATAACAATAACATACAAGGATAATAAACACAGACATTATATAAATAAACCTAAGAAAATATTACCTGTTCAGATAAAACACCTACGTCATACAGGTAATTATACTGAACATATGAACAGAAGAACACTCTAGAACAACAGTATAACAAGATCACAACACTGGACAATCATAAATAATAAAAGTTGTGAACAAAACAGTCAGTTGTTATATAGAAGAGTTGCCTATGGTGGGTGGTGGTGCGGGGTGGGTGACGAGACGGGCTGAGGTGACGAGGCAGGAGGTGAGGTGACGAGGCAGGTGGTGAGGTGACGAGGCAGGTGGTGAGGTGACGAGGCAGGTGGTGAGGTGACGAGGCAGGAAGGTGGTGAGGTGACGAGGCAGGAGGTGAGGTGACGAGACACTTACACCATACATATTAACATCACTACTCAACTTACCGCGGTAGGTCGACTCGGATACTTTTACACTGCGACAACTAATGAGTGAATAAGCCAAGGCAAATGGAGGACGCAAAGCATTTATTAAGTTCTGATAAATAAGCTACAATGTTATTTACTAAGTGCTCAAGACTGCGGTAAGCACCAACCCTCTTAAGCATTGACGATAATGGTGCTTGAGAGGTAGTGAGTGCTGGCTACCTTGTTAGGGAGAGCAGGAACGATCAGCTGTTACCACTGTGTAAACAAGAGGTTGGGAACATACAGACGGAATTAATTATTTTTCAGTATTATTTATTAACCAAATGAACCTATCATATTTAATTCCTATAATGCATTCATCATAATCTATTTCATAATATATTCCTATAATAATCGTCTTAGTGGGATGGCAAAAAAGGCACAGAAAAGACGATCGTGCAAGTGGGATGACACCAGACCCAAGCCTGTTGAGGGAGCCGCGAGTGAACAGTTGAATAGACGAGACTAAAATTTCATGCTTGACGACACAACTTTTCGGAACCACTCGGTTATTTCGTGTTCACTCCGAATTCAAAACGTCTAATTCATTAATAAAAAAAGATACGAATTAAGCCGACGAGGCAATATTCCTTTTGGCCGATATACCGATATACATAACGTTACTTATTCGTAGGATGAATAACAGCTCTAATGTATCGAATTAGAGGCAAAACAATAACATATCCATTTGGTAACGTTTTGACAGTATCTCTTATCACCAGACATGAACTAACAATAACATAAAACTATGGCAAATAAAATTAACTACAATATCGAGTACATTAACTGCCTTACGGAAAAACAAAACAAAACATTGAATTATTAATGCTTAAAATTGCCTACATTTAACACCCTCGAGAACAGCCCCACCTGTAATTAGCGGTACCTGACGCTCATGATCAAGGTGCAGTAGGTCAGGGCTAAAGAAATTCACACGTAAGAAAAATGACTTGAGCGTTAAAGGTGCAAGGAATTACATGGAACCATAATATAAAAATAAATAAATAAATAAAAATATTTTTGACAAGTATAATTTGAAATTTTGTTTGTTTTTGTTTCCCTTCCCTGTATGGAGATATATAAACGTGTTATATAATGTAATAAACTTGACAACAACAAGGACAGGTTCAGAGATACAGCTGTGTACCAGAAATAAGACGCTAAAAATTATTATTTGCCAAGTTACGTGCGGAAAATATAAATGCTCACACATTTTCCCCAGAACGTAATATTTTGTAGAAAACGTATTATATCGCATGATTTTATTCCAGACTATTGTGCTAGATGTTATTACGAAGAGAATGAAGCTTATTTTGTGGTCAATGTATGAAAAATTGTAGCCGTAAGATGAAAAAAAAAAATATAATAATTGACACCAAGGTCCACCATGTATAATGCATGAAATAATATCGATAATACGAATAAAATATGACTGTACTCACCAATCTAAGTCGCAGGTTCTAATCTTTCCATCCGACACTTTCAGAAACAGTCGAGTTCCACCAATATCTCCTTTATTACACACTAAGACGACCCTCACACCCGTCAACCACTTCACCTCATGTATTATATTGCGTGAATGCGCCATTATTCACACATAAGGGTCAATAAGAGTTATAGTGGGCGGTTTAAATGTCCATAATGAGTAGAACAGCTCAACAACAATCACATCCATGTCAGCCAGACGGTGAGGCGTAAGACGGGTCCGACGGGAACGAGCCTTGACGAGACAGGAGGCCGGGTGTGTTTACAGAGCATGCGCCAACTATGACGTATTCTCACTCATAGAAAACGTCGACCAGTTGTTGCGTCCAGATATTAATCAAATCTAATTTTTAACGTAATTTTTCTTTGTTGGACACCTTTTGTAGCGTCCTCCGTCCCGCGAGTGTTTATACATAGCAAAATTTAGATTATCCGAAGTTTAGAACGGAATAGAAAAGAGGAATACCTGTGCATAAAATAATTGTACTTGCGCTGATGAAGATAGATTATATAGTAACTCCACTGGTATAACGTCTCTCAACTCTTATGTAAATATTGACTCGTTATAAACCACTCACACGATAATTTGAGATACACTTAAGTGACAAGATAGATATTTGTTTATGGTGTAAGTGTCTTCCCTAGTTAATGAGTCCGTCTCACTGATATGTAATAATTTGTTTCATGGTTTCTCTCTCCACAAAGGTCGAAGGGAGACGATTTAGAACAGTGGTAGCTGAAATAATCCCGTCGCAAATAGCTGATACTAACATCATTTTTTGTACCGTAAACAGAAAAATAACTAAACTACATAAAACACAAAAGTACATAAATACAATAGACAGACAGACAGACAGACAGACAGACAGACAGACAGACACACAGACAGACAGACACACAGACAGACAGACACACAGACAGACAGACAGACAGACAGACACACAGACATACAGACAGACAGACAGACAGACAGACACACAGACAGACAGACACACAGACACACAGACAGACAGACAGACAGACAGACTGATGGACGCACAGATAATATTATAAGTCGATATATAAACCTTTTTTTTTTAATTCGGTGGAAAATATTTACTTCATAGGACCATAACTTTAAAATTTCCTCCAAGTTAGTTAAACTGATTTAACTCTGGCAGGATTAACTTTTTAAAGTCATATAATGAAAGTTTATGTTAATGATTTGGTTTAGGGTTTAGTGGATGCACAGTATGTATGTATGTATGTATGTATGTATGTCTCCTCCACAATAGTGACAGATAAGATAAATATAGAAATACGACTCTCTCTCTCTCTCTCTCTCTCTCTCTCTCTCTCTCTCTCTCTCTCTCTCTATTACTCACACATTTCCTTCCTCACATTACTTATCCCCGCATTTCCCTTTCATTTCCCACTCTCCTCCTCTTATCGCTAACCTGCTTCACACTCATAAGGCCTTGATACTGTGTTTATCAAAGGGACGGTGTGCCGTGGTATTCTGAAAGCAGGTCATGTGAGGGATGGGAAGCGAGGTGGGAGGGTGTGGGTGGGCTTGGTGGGTGGGATAGTGGGTGGGCTTAGTGGTGGGACAGGGTGGGTGGGTGGGCTGGTGGGTGTGGGTGTGGTGGTGGGACAGTGGTGGGTGTGGGTGGGCTTGTAGTGGGACAGTGGGTGAGGTGGGTGGGTGTGGGTGGGCTTGGTGGGTTGGTGGGTGGGTGTGGGTGGGTAATAGTGTCGTGATAGTGTTATGATACCTTGTTTATAGTATGATTACCAAGTGGTGGAATAATTACGGTTTTGTAGAAACTTGCGGAGTTCAAGTCGAAAAAAAATAAAGATATTGAGAATCGATTAAGATCTTCCAAGTTAACTTCATTACCGTCCTCCTCTTTCTCCTCCTCCTCTTCCTCCTTCTTCTGCTATTCTTCCTCTTCCTCCTTCTGCTATTCCTCTTGCCTTCCCCCCCCTTTCCTTTTACCCCTATTCTGTCCCCCGTCTCCTCCTCCCTTTATTTCCTCTCCCCCTCCCACCTCCCTATCTTGCTGACTTTCTTCCCTCACTACCTCCTCTTTCTACCCCTTTCATCCTCCTCCCTCCCACCCCTCTTCCCTCCTCTCCCACCCCCTCCCTCCTCCCAGACCCCCTCTTCCCCCTTCCCACCCCCTCCCACCCCTCCCTCCCCCACCCCCTCCCATCCCCCCTCTTCCCCTCCCCCACCAGACTACCACTATACACTTCCCCATCCGTTCAATGCGGCCTTAACTAAACTGCTAACTCGTATCAATAGAGTCCTCGGGATTGTAAAACCTTTTTGTTAACTCTACATCGTTAAGTGACTGCTGACATTAGGTAATTGGCAGAGTAGGAGGGTCTGTGACAACTTGCTGTGCCTGTACTATACCTGTATTGCTGTATCTGGGTTAATGGTCTGTATTATTAATGATGTTTTTGCCAGGTATATATTGTTGTACCTGTATCCCACACCTGTAATTCTATCCACACCTTTGTATGTATAAGCAACTGTATTTGTATCTGTACTTGAACCTGTATCTGTATCTGGCTTGCGTCTGAACCTGTACTTGTATTTATAAACCTAACCTAACCTAACACCTGTATGTATTAAATTTCCAAACTAAACCAAACTAAACCTCACATCTTTCCTCTCATCCCCGTTTAAGAATCTCATTTTCTCTCGGAATATTTTATAGTTCCTCAAACTTTTTTTTCTTTCTCTTGTGTGTAAAAATGAGGAGAAACTTTACTAAATAGAACTTTTGATGAGGCAAGTTAGGTCACTGTCAACAAGGGAGGGAACAAGGTTAAGTGAGGGCTGAGTTTGAACAGGTATGTTTTTCCAATACCTGTAAAACTGCTAACGAGGTAAATTCAGGTGTTCAGGAAATGGTATGATGTTCTCTTCATTGGAGACTATCTGTGTGCGTGTGTGTGTGTGTGTGTGTGTCATGAACACCTCCAGCCATTATAATGCACAACGTCAAAGAGCCAACATGGAAGACTACTTGAGACAGGAACGAGAGAAGCGAGTCACACACACGCCACAAGTTAGAGAGGAAATGTAACAGACTCGCTCAAGACTCTGGAAGTTATTTGGACGAAGAAGAACAGCTCCTACTAGCGCTAGCACCGTCTTACTAGCAGCGTTTCACTAACATCACAACACACACCTCCTCTGAGTCCATCCAGTGTTGACACCAAAACACAATTAGGGTTGAATCTGACGCACTTTAGTTCTTAGTTGGAGAGGAGGAAGAAAGTTAGGATGTGTGTGTGTGTGTGTGTGGGTCTACATACAACACACACACACACACACACACACACACACACACACACACACACACACACCATAACAATGCTGGCGAGTGAGATTATGATAAAGTAAGGTAGCTTACAGTAGGCTTTGTTAAATTAAGTTAGGTTAGGTTAAGTTAGGTTAGGTTAGGTCTTAGCATCGTGCCTGAAGGGAAGGTGTTCAGCTCCCCGGTTCACCAGAGTTACGGCCACACATTTCAGGTTGTCTCAGCTCCCTGCCCTTACGACCTCCTGAAATTGGGCTGAGAATTTTAACGCTCTTTCAGACTCTCAGATAAGCTCACGTAAAACTTAGGAGGAGTGATCTTATATTTTTGGATCACATGAAAATTAAGCACCCCAGTTTATTTCACCTGATTGAATATCTTAATACTAACCTAACCTAACATAACCAAACCTAATCTAACCTAACCTTGGGTATTTTATCATCAGTCGAGAATATAAGCAAGGGATGTCTAATCTTCAGGTGATCTTACACACTCTTAAAGGTCACTAGTTGTTACATGGGTAAAAAAAAATATATGTACAAGGAGAGACCACGAGATATGAGAGACTTTAGGAAGATAATACAATAGGCGAGAGATAACTACTGTAATAATGGGATAACTATGATAATGGCAGCTAGAGAGAGAGAGAGAGAGAGAGAGAGAGAGAGTCACTTTAGGTGCAGGGTATATAACAGCCTAATAAAGGGTCGAGAGGTAAAAACATTAGATTAAACTTGAGAATGTGAGAACACTACAGCCTGGAGTTAACGCTTAAGACTCTTATTAAAATGTTAATACGGTATAAAGGCTGGTCGCCTCACCCGCCTGATTCATAACCACAAAGGCGTGTATTCCGCTCATAAAACGTTAAGTAACTCTTTTTCCTGTCGCACACACACACACACACACACACACACACACACACACACACACACAGGCTCAGATATTAAGCAACACAGTGAAGCTTAAACCATTGTTTTCCTCAAAAGGTTATAAATTAAACCATCATCCTCAAAGGTTTATAGTTAAAACATACAGCCGTAAATGATTAAACTATCTTGTATGGAAATGAATGCAACATTATCAGTCAGGTCAGGAAAGTCGGTCACCTGTGCTAAACTAACCAGGTCGAAATATCACACAGACATGAATTTATTATCTCATTTTACGAATATGTTGTGTTCAGGTTAATGACGTTTATAAATTAAAGGTATCAGGTAGAGACAGGATGAAAGTAGAGAGTAATGGGAATATAAATCTTCCTTTTTTACCCGTCGACTGAATATGCAAATGAGAATGGAAAGATAATGCATTGCTTGGTAGTTTAGGTGTTTTTTGAGGCACCGTGGGTGGTTGCTGTGGTGTGGTGTTGGGTGGTGTGTGTTGGGGCGTGTGGGGGTGTGTGTGTTGGGGTGTGTGGTGGTGTTGGGGTACTGTAGGTGTGGGTGCTGTAGGCTGGGTGTGGTGTTGGGGTGCTGTAGGCTGGGTGTGTGGTGTTGGGGTACACTGTAGGCTGGAGTGTGTGGTGTTGGGGTGCTGTATAGGCTGGGTGTGTGGTGTTGGGGTACTGTAGGCTGGGTGTGTGGTGTTGGGGGTACTGTAGGCTGGGTGTGTGGTGTTGGGGTGCACTGTAGGCTGGGTGTGTGGTGTTGGGGTGCTGTAGGCTGGGTGTGTGTGGTGTTGGGGTACTGTAGGCTGGGTGTGTGTGGTGTTGGGGTACTGTAGGCTGGGTGTGTGGTGTTGGGGTACTGTAGGCTGGGTGTGGTGTTGGGGTACTGTAGGCTGGGTGTGTGGTGTTGGGGTGCCTTAGGCTGGGTGTGTGGTGTTGGGGTGCTGTAGGCTGGGTGTGGTGTTGGGGTACTGTAGGCTGGGTGTGGTGATGAGGTGCCTTAGGCTGGGTGTGTGGTGTTGGGGTGCTGTAGGCTGGGTGTGTGGTGTTGGGGTGCTGTAGGCTGGGTGTGTGGTGTTGGGGTACTGTAGGCTGGGTGTGTGGTGTTGGGGGTACTGTAGGCTGGGTGTGTGTGGTGTTGGGGTACTGTAGGCTGGGTGTGTGGTGTTGGGGTGCACTGTAGGCTGGGTGTGGTGTTGGGGTGCTGTAGGCTGGGTGTGTGGTGTTGGGGTACTGTAGGCTGGGTGTGTGGTGTTGGGGTAGGTTTTGTAGGCTGGGTGTGGTGTTGGGGTACTGTAGGCTGGGTGTGTGGTGTTGGGGTACTGTAGGCTGGGTGTGGTGTTGGGGTGCTGTAGGCTGGGTGTGTGGTGTTGGGGGTGCTGTAGGCTGGGTGTGTGGTGTTGGGGTACTGTAGGCTGGGTGTGGTGTTGGGGTACTGTAGGCTGGGTGTGTGGTGTTGTTAGGGTACTGTAGGCTGGGTGTGGTGTTGGGGTGCACATAGGCTGGGTGTGGTGTTGGGGTGCTGGGCTGGGTGTGTGGTGTTGGGTGCCTTAGGCTGGGTGTGTGTGGTGTTGGGGTGCTGTAGGCTGGGTGTGTGTGGTGTTGGGGTACTACAGCAGGCTGGGTGTGTGGTGTTGGGGGTACTGTAGGCTGGGTGTGGTGTTGGGGTACTGTAGGCTGGGTGTGTGGTGTTAGGGTACTGTAGGCTGGGTGTGGTGTTGGGGTACTGTAGGCTGGGTGTGGTGTTGGGGTGCTGTAGGCTGGGTGTGTGGTGTTGGGGTACTGTAGGCTGGGTGTGTGGTGTTGGGGGTGCTGTAGGCTGGGTGTGTGGTGTTGGGGTACTGTAGGCTGGGTGTGTGGTGTTGGGGTACTGTAGGCTGGGTGTGTGGTGTTGGGGTACTGTAGGCTGGGTGTGTGTGGTGTTGGGGTGCTGTAGGCTGGGTGTGTGTTGGGGTACTGTAGGCTGGGTGTGTGGTGTTGGGGGGTACTGTAGGCTGGGTGTGTGTGGTGTTAGGGGTACTGTAGGCTGGGTGTGGTGTTGGGGTACTGTAGGCTGGGTGTGTGGTGTTGGGGGTGCACAGCAGGCTGGGTGTGTGGTGTTGGGGTGCTGTAGGCTGGGTGTGTGAGGTGTTGGGGTGCACTGTAGGCTGGGTGTGGTGATGAGGTGCCTTAGGCTGGGTGTGTGGTGTTGGGTACTGTAGGCTGGGTGTGTGGTGTTGGGGGTGCTGTAGGCTGGGTGTGTGGTGTTGGGGTGCTGTAGGCTGGGTGTGTGGTGTTGGGGTACTGTAGGCTGGGTGTGTGGTGTTGGGGTACTGTAGGCTGGGTGTGTGGTGTTGGGGTACTGTAGGCTGGGTGTGGTGTTGTTGGGGTGCTGTAGGCTGGGTGTGTGGTGTTGGGGTACTGTAGGCTGGGTGTGTGGTGTTGGGGTACTGTAGGCTGGGTGTGGTGTTGTTGGGGTACTACAGGCTGGGTGTGTGGTGTTGGGGGTACTGTAGGCTGGGTGTGTGGTGTTGGGGTGCTGTAGGCTGGGTGTGTGGTGTTGGGGTGCTGTAGGCTGGGTGTGTGGTGTTGGGGGTACTGTAGGCTGGGTGTGGTGTTGGGGGTACTGTAGGCTGGGTGTGTGGTGTTAGGGTACTGTAGGCTGGGTGTGTGGTGTTGGGGTACTACTGTAGGCTGGGTGTGGGTGTTGGGGGTGCTGTAGGCTGGGTGTGTGGTGTTGGGGGTACTGTAGGCTGGGTGTGGTGTTGGGGTACTGTAGGCTGGGTGTGGTGTTGGGGTACTGTAGGCTGGGTGTGTGGTGTTAGGGTACTGTGGGCTGGGTGTGGTGTTGGGGTGCTGTGTGGCTGGGTGTGTGGTGTTGGGGTACCATGTAGGCTGGGTGTGGTGTTAGGGTGCTGTAGGCTGGGTGTGGTGTTGGGGTACTGTAGGCTGGGTGTGTGGTGTTAGGGTACTGTAGGCTGGGTGTGTGGTGTTGGGGTGCTGTTGGCTGGGTGTGTGGTGTTGGGGGTACTGTAAGGCTGGGTGTGGTGTTGGGGTGCCTGTAGGCTGGGTGTGTGGTGTTAGGGTGCACTGTAGGCTGGGTGTGTGGTGTTGGGGTGCTGTTGGCTGGGTGTGTGTGGTGTTGGGGTACTGTGGGCTGGGTGTGTGGTGTTAGGGTACTGTAGGGTGGGTGTGGTGTTGGGGTGCTGTAGGCTGGGTGTGTGGTGTTGGGGTACTGTAGGCTGGGTGTGGTGTTGGGGTGCTGTAGGCTGGGTGTGTGGTGTTGGGGTGCTGTAGGCTGGGTGTGTAGTGTTGGGGTACTGTAGGGTGGGTGTGTGGTGTTGGGGTGCTGTAGGCTGGGTGTGTGTAGTGTTGGGGTGCTGTAGGCTGGGTGTGGTGTTGGGGTGCTGTAAGTGGAGTGTGTGTGGTGTTGGGGTGCTGCAGGCTGGGTGTGGTGTTTGGGGTGCTGTAGGCTGGGTGTGGTGTTGGGGTGCTGTAGGCTGGGTGTGGTGTTGGGGTGCTGTAGGCTGGGTGTGTGTGGTGTTGGGGGTGCTGTAGGCTGGGTGTGTGGTGTTGGGGTGCTGTAGGCTGGGTGTGGTGTTGGGGTGCTGTAGGCTGGGTGTGGTGTTGGGGTGCTGTAGGCTGGGTGTGTTGTTAGGAGGTACTGCAGGCTGGGTGTGGTGTTGGGGTACTGTAGGCTGGGTGTAGTGTTGGGGTGCTGTAGGCTGGGTGTGTGGTGTTGGGGTGCTGTAGGCTGGGTGTGTGAGTGTTGGGGTGCTGTAGGCTGGGTGTAGTGTTAGGGGTGCACTGTAGGCTGGGTGTGGTGTTGGGGTGCTGCAGGCTGGGTGTAGTGTTGGGGTGCTGTAGGCTGGGTGTGGTGTTGGGGTGCCCTTGGGCTGGGTGTGGTGTTGGGGTGCTGTAGGCTGGGTGTGTGGTGTTGGGGTGCTGTAGGCTGGTGTGGCGGTTGGGGTGCTGTAGGCTGGGTGTGAGTGTTAGGGTGCTGTAGGCTGGGTGTGGTGTTGGGGTGCTGTAAGCTGGGTGTGTAGTGTTGGGGTACTGTAGGCTGGGTGTGTGTGGTGTTGTTGGGGTGCTGTAGGCTGGGTGTGTGGTGTTGGGGGTGCTGTAGGGTGGGTGTGTGGTGTTGGGGGTGCTGCAGGCTGGGTGTGGTGTTGGGGTGCTGTAGGCTGGGTGTGTGGTGTTGGGGTACTGTAGGCTGGGTGTGGTGTTGGGGTACTGTAGGCTGGGTGTGTGGTGTTGGGGGTGCTGTAGGCTGGGTGTGGTGTTGGGGTGCTGTGGGCTGGGTGTGTGGTGTTGGGGTGCTGTAGGCTGGGTGTGTGGTGTTGGGAGTACTGTAGGCTGGGTGTGGTGTTGGGGGTACTGTAGGCTGGGTGTGTGGTGTTGGGGGTACTGTAGGGTGGGTGTGGTGTTGGGGTGCTGTTGGCTGGGTGTGTGGTGTTGGGGTGCTGTAGGCTGGGTGTGGTGTTGGGGGTGCTGGGCTGGGTGTGTGGTGTTGGGGTTTTTTGTAGGGTGGGTGTGGTGTTGGGTGCTGTTGGCTGGGTGTGTGTGGTGTTGGGGTGCTGTAGGCTGGGTGTGGTGTTGGGGTACTGTAGGCTGGGTGTGTGGTGTTGGGGTACGTGTAGGCTGGGTGTGTGGTGTTGGGGGTGCTGTAGGCTGGGGTGTGTGGTGTTGGGGTACTGTAGGGTGGGTGTGGTGTTGGGGTACTGTAAGCTGGGTGTGGTGTTGGGGTACACTGTAGGCTGGTGTGTAGTGTTGGGGTGCTGTAGGGTGGGTGTGTGGTGTTGGGGGTACATAGGCTGGGTGTGGTGTTGGGGAGGTACTGTAGGCTGGTGTGTGGTGTTGGGGTGCTGTAGGGTGGGTGTGTGTGGTGTTGAAGTGCTGTAGGCTGGGTGTGAGGTGTTGGGGTACTGTAGGCTGGGTGTGTGGTGTTGGGGTGTGCTGTAGGGTGGGTGTGGTGTTGGGGTACTACCTTAGGCTGGGTGTGGTGTTGGGGTACTGTAGGCTGGGTGTGGTGTTGGGGTGCTGTAGGCTGGGTGTGTGGTGTTGGTGTGCTGTAGGCTGGGTGTGTGGTGTTGGGGTACTGGGGCTGGGTGTGGTGTTGGGGTGCTGTAGGCTGAGTGTGGTGTTGGGGTACTGTAGGCTGGGTGTGTGGTGTTTAAGGGGTGCTGTAGGCTGGGTGTGGTGTTGGGGTGCTGTAGGGTGGGTGTGTGGTGTTGGGGTGCTGTAGGCTGGGTGTGTGTGGTGTTGGGGTGCTGTAGGCTGGGTGTGTGGTGTTGGGGGTGCTGTAGGCTGGGTGTGTGGTGTTGGGAGGTGCTTGTAGGCTGGGTGTGGTGTTGGGGTGCTGTAGGCTGAGTGTGGTGTTGGGGTACTGTAGGCTGGGTGTGTGGTGTTGTTGGGGTGCTGTAGGCTGGGTGTGGTGTTGGGGTGCTGTAGGGTGGGTGTGTGGTGTTGGGGTGCTGTAGGCTGGGTGTGTGGTGTTGGGGTGCTGTAGGCTGGGTGTGTGGTGTTGGGGGTGCTGTAGGCTGGGTGTGTGTGGTGTTGGGGTGCTGTAGGCTGGGTGTGTGTGTTGGGGTGCTGTAAGAAACTTGGGTGTGGTGTTGGGGTGCTGTAGGCTGAGTGTGGTGTTGGGGTGCTGTAGGCTGAGTGTGGTGTTGGGGTACTGTAGGCTGGGTGTGTGGTGTTGGGGTGCTGTAGGCTGGGTGTGGTGTTGGGGTGCTGTAGGCTGGGTGTGTGTGGTATTTGGGGTGCTGTAGGCTGGGTGTGTGGTGTTGGGGGTGCTGTAGGCTGGGTGTGGTGTTGGGGGTGCTGTAGGCTGAGGTGTGGTGGGGTGCTGTAGGCTGGGTGTGTGGTGTTGCTTGGGGTGCTTGTAGGCTGGGTGTGTGGTGTTGGGGTGCTGTAGGGTGGGTGTGTGGTGTTGGGGTGCTGTAGGCTGGGTGTGTGGTGTTGGGGTGCTGTGGGGCAGGTGTGTGGTGTTGGGGTGCTGTAGGCTGGGTGTGTGGTGTTGCCCAGGGGTACTGTAGGCTGGGTGTGGTGTTGGGGTGCTGTAGGCTGAGTGTGGTGTTGGGGTACTGTAGGCTGGGTGTGTGGTGTTGGGGTGCTGTGGCTGGGTGTGGTGTTGGGGTGCTGTAGGGTGGGTGTGTGTGTGGTGTTGGGGTGCTGTGGGCTGGGTGTGTGGTGTTGGGGTGCTGTAGGCTGGGTGTGGTGTTGGGGTGCTGTGGGCTGGGTGTGTGGTGTTGGGTACTGTAGGCTGGGTGTGGTGTTGGGGGTGCTTGTAGGCTGAGTGTGGTGTTGGGGTACTGTAGGCTGGGTGTGTGGTGTTAGAGTGCTGTAGGCTGGGTGTGGTGTTGGGGTGCTGTAGGGTGGGTGTGTGGTGTTCAGGGTGCTGTAGGCTGGGTGTGTGGTGTTGGGGTACTGTAGGCTGGGTGTGTGGTGTTGGGGTGCTGTAGGCTGGGTGTGTGGTGTTGGGGTGCTGTAGGGTGGGTGTGTGGTGTTGGGGTGCTGTAGGCTGGGTGTGGTGTTAGGTACTGTAGGCTGGTGTGTGGTATTTGGGGGTGTGCTGTAGAGGGTGGGTGTGTGGTGTTGGGGTACTGTAGGGTGGAGTGTGGTGTTGGGGTACTGTAGGGTGGGTGTAGTGTTGGGGTACTGCTTGTAGGCCCAGGTGTGGTGTTGGGGTGCTGTAGGCTGGGTGTGTGGTGTTGGTGTGCTGTAGGGTGGGTGTGGTGTTGGGGTACTGTAGGCTGGGTGTGGTGTTGGGGTGCTGTAGGCTGAGTGTGGTGTTGTTGGGGGTACTGTAGGCTGGGTGGCAGGTGTTGGGGTGCATGGGCTGGGTGTGTGGTGTTGGGGTCCTTGCTGTAGGCTGGGTGTGGTGTTGGGGTGCTGTAGGGTGGGTGTGTGGTGTTGGGAGGGGTGCTGTAGGCTGGGTGTGTGGTGTTGGGGTGCTGTAGGCTGGGTGTGTGGTGTTGGGGTGCTGTAGGGTGGGTGTGTGGTGTTGGGGTGCTGTAGGCTGGGTGTGTGGTGTTGGGGTGCTGTAGGCTGGGTGTGTGGTGTTGGTGCTGGGCTGGGTGTGTGGTGTTGGGGTGCTGTAGGCTGGGTGTGTGGTGTTGGGGTGCTGTAGGGTGGGTGTGGTGTTGGGGTGCTGTAGGGTGGGTGTGGTGTTGGGGTGCTGTAAGGTGGGT
>NW_024757794.1:146851-151851 GCF_018991925.1 Homarus americanus
GGTGGGTGTGTGATGGGGTACTTCACCTAGCTCCTCCCAGTGCAGTAAAAATCCACCACAACATTCAACAATAATAACTCTGCCATAAATTCCCCAAACTACCTTAAAATTCCCTAAACTACCTTAAAATTCCCTAAACTATCTTAAAATTCCCCAAACTACTTGAAAATATCCTAACTTTACACATTGATAAAAACCCGTAATCGTTTTCCATATTCTATCGATACATCCACAGTGATATAACGAGGCACACGCAACAGTCCCCACCACGACATCCACACATCCTCAATCGGGTCTACGAGGCCATGTGAGAGGGTAAACATTTTCATCTACCCATCAGAACACAATCAATACCCCCAGAGTACCCTGTCCATCAGAATGCAATATATACCCCGAGTACCCTGCCCATCAGAACACAATCAACACCCTGAGACTATCAACTGTGTGGAACTACTCAGCCACACAGTATTTTTACAATGTCGTTTAACTGCCAACACTTCAAAGGCTTTAGCAAGGGGACGACAAATGAATGAACGCATTGACTTTTTTAACATCTCTCTCTCTCTCTCTCTCTCTCTTTTTTCTTTTTCTCTCTGGTATAGAATGTATAGTGTAATCTGGCCTCACTTAATTCCTCGCCAGACTAACATTTTTCTACAAGTTTTCCAATATTGTTCTTCCTCCCACCACTAGTGTTATTGTCTCTCTCTCTCTCTCTCTCTCTCTCTCTCTCTCTCTCTCTCTCTCATATAACACACGTATCAATTTTTTGGGGGGATAAAATAATAACTTGAAAGACTGGAGTTATTATTTGTGTCTCTGTCCGTTTTTCCTACCTTTCTCCATCCTTATTTCCTTCCCTTCTCCCTCCTTGACTCCTCTTATCCCTACATCCGTCCCTCATTACCTCTCCTTCCATCCTTCCTTCCTTCACTCCTCCCATCCTCCCTACCCCTCCCTCCCTACCCCTCCCTCCTTCCTTCCCTCCCTCCTCACTGCCACTACCTCAGCCCATAAACTGACGTGTAACAAGGCTTGAAAACTAATATTTGGGACCTTCACCACGACGTGTAGCATTAGCTTTAACTCTTCTTCCTCCACCCCCCCTTCTTCCTCTTCCACCCCTCCTCTTCCTCCTCCTCCTCCTCCGTTCCCTCTTCTCCTCCTCTCCTTCTCCCTCTCTCTTCCCCTCAGCACAGACTTGTTGACATGATAATTCACCTGTTGGATTCAGTGAGATGTAAACATTCATTCTAAAAGGCAAATATAAGTTCAATAATAATAATAATAAACTGAAGAATTATTAAACGTGAAGAGGAAGCCTTACAAAAACTCTACTGTAAATATTATGAAACCAGAGTTGTATTTCCCCTGTAATATTACTGTACTATCACGTATAACTGTATCTGTACCTGGTGATCTTGATACCTGTGTAAGTTACCTGTAAACCTATCCACTCATTAACCTGTACCTGTAACTTATATTATGCTTCAACTCTCAGGGTTTATTTAAGTGTTAAAAAGGTTTTATTCTTTGTAACAGAAAACTAAGACAAAAGATAAAAAAATAAAAATAATACAATTTATGTGTTATTTTCAGTATCTCCCAAACATTCCAATCTTGGCTGAAAAACAAAAACAGTTCCATCCATCAAAGTAACGTCCAGTTTATGATGTAAATTTTATAAAATATGTACTCATAAATATTATCTCTTCCTGGTTGACAAATTATTTATAACAGTGTGGATGTTGCCTCTCGCCTTTGTTACGTAATAAATAAGAAAAGAAGAACAAAAGAACATAAGAACATAAAAATATAAGAACAGAAGAACATAAGAACATAAGAACACAAGAGAGGAGAAAATTGCATTGAGTCTATTGGCCCATACTAGGCAGTCCCGTTTACACCCAACCCCTATCGCTCATATATCCGTCCAACCTATAATTGAAGCTTCCCAGTAAGTTCAAAGGTAAGTTTATACTCTTACCATTGTGAAATCTCTGTACCTGTATTAATAACAGCACCTCTTAGTATTGTCGTTTCTGTAATTAATACTTTTGAATTAAATGTTATATTATGAAAGACGATAAAGGAAAATGAATGTAATTAGTGTTTTTCTACCTGTGTCATACTGTAATGTCTATATACCTCTTACCTGAACTTCTACCTGTACCTGAACCTGTAACTTACCTGTACCTGTAATCTCTTCCATTGATACCATTAACAACACCAGTAACTAAGATAGGATTTCCTTACCAATAATTAAACTCATTTATTACTTAACAAACATCTACTACCAACCCATCCTAATATGTTGTTTCCAGATAACAATTATATCACCAGGAATAAAGTCCAATTAATTATCTAAGTACCGGTGGGAATGTGAGACCTTTTGCACGTGTAGATAGAGAATAATTAACACGATACATAATGGCTTTTGGTAATTATGCTAAAAGTTGCTGACGTAACTAATTAACTAAATGTAGAATGTTGACAGAATTTTCGATCACTTTTAATTATGTTGGCGATTTCTTCCATACAGTTTGTTTGAGGTAATGAGAAAGGTAAGTCCAGTATACCTACACCAGCACCATACGTACATCATCTACACCACCACCACCATACCTACACCACCACCACTACACCTACACCACCACTACACCTACACCACCACCACACCTACACCACCACCATACCTACACCACCTACACCACCACCCTACACCTACATTACCACCACACCTACACCACCACTACACCTACACTACCACCACACCTACACCACACTGCACACACCACCACCATACCTACACTACCTACACCACCACCACACCGGGATTGAGGTATTATTATTTCTCTATGTATGTATTTGGTGTGTTAAAGTTATTGTTGTTGTTTTGGGTGAATACTTTAAGTGAAGTATACACCAGAGACCCGAAGATTAACAGGAACACGCAGTGGGTTGTGTTTTCATACATACATACATACATACATACATACATACATACATACATACATACATACAAAACTAATTATTCGAAAAAAAATTTAAAATCAAAACTAAAAAAAAAAAGCACAATAACATGACTCTCCCCCTACACAGTGGACAAGGACTATTAAAAAAAATAGTAATTTCCTATCTGCCATAAAGTGACGCGAAAAACCCATTAAAAACCCATGAATTAAAACTAAATCCAGGATAATGATATACCATTAAACCCTTGCATGATGCCCTTAAACGTATCAACCATCCTTCAGTAGTAGTAGTAGTAGTAGTAGTAGTAGTAGTAGTAATTATAAGGGACCTGAACGTAAATATGGAGACACTGTTTAAACTTAAGGACCAAATCTGTGTGGCACTTTGGGAATCGTCCAACATGTAAGAAAATTATTGTAAATTGCATTGCCCCTTTTTTTTAATTCCTATTTTGTTCCGATAAAAGCATGTTCATTTTGTTTTTAAAGCGGCGTACAACTCACAGGGAGGTGATTTGGTGAAGTTAGTATTAGTGTTAGGTTAGGTTAGGTAATATGAATTAATTTGTTGAGTACCATATTTTAACCTCTTGAGTACAATGGCATCATACTCAAGGACTTAATTCATCGTACTCAAGGGGTTAAGTCATCGTAATCAAGGGGTGATGATATCATAATCATTACTCTAAGTTGTTGTTGATATCGTGCACTAGAGAGTAAGTTATCTTTATTAGGTCAAGATAACGTACTCAATAGAATTACTCAACGCACACAGGGACTGCCATGGTACTCAAGGGGTGTTGGCACTGTACACACGGGGGCTATCGTCGCACTCGGTATATTGGAATCGTACTCATGGGATTGGTTCTGAATTCAGTGTTGGTAATGTACTCATGGGGTTGATGCCGTACTCATAAGGTTAGTACTTTGACTCAGAATGTTGCCATCGTATACTCAAAGGTTTATCGACGTATGCATGGTATTGGCACTGTACTCAGAGGATTGGCACTGTACTCAGAGGACTAGTACAGCACTCATGATGTTGAGACCCGTACTCAGTTGGTTGGCTTCGTACTCAAGGTATTAATTCATCCCGTTATATATACTGTCAATAAAAAAATTCTGTAAACTAGAATTCCTTTTGTAAATTACTGAAGAAAAAAATACCCTCATAAAATTTTCAAAACTAAGGTTAAAAAAAATCTTAAATCCACTTCTTTCAATTTCATTCAGATGAGATAAAGTTAAATTGTTTTTTTTAATGGAAACTGAATTTTTGGATAATCAAGTAATTATTGAAAGTGAATGATACTTGTCACACTTGCCAGATGCTTCTGGTGTCATTGTACAGGGGTACCTAGTGACAGCACGAGGACCCCGGTTCCTCTATCAAGGAATAAACAATTGAAATTGAAATTGAATTGAAAGTGAATATAACAAGTTATTTTCAGCGTCTTTTTTTTTAACGGCTCAGATAATTATGTATGACTTGATAATGGTGATAATTTATAGTTCATGATTGGGAACCTTAAGCGTTACAGAATGTTGGGACAATACTTAACAGGGGGAAAAATGCGTAAATGACAGACTCTACTAAAATAAAAAGGATTGTTATGGAAAATATTTTAAAAATGCGTATAAAAACTGAAAATAAAAATGCGTATAGAAACAGAATATAAAAATGCGTAAAAAAACAGAATACAAAATGCGTACATGATAAAAATAAGAATGACAAATACGGAAAAGGTTAAAAAAGATATAGTAGAATGAGTAAATAACAATTATAAAAAAAAACATCGGAATGAAAAATAAATAAATACGCTTACGATAAGAAAAATATACTGAAAAAATAAACAAGATAAATTATATAAAAAATATTTACTTCAAACCGGGAAAAAAATACATAGATAAATGAAATATATGAAATGTTTAACTTGGGGTCAATATATTGGACACAGAATTGACCCTAGATGATAACTTTCGGGGTGTGGGGAGTAGGTGAGGCCTGTTGGTGGTGTGTTGATG
>NW_024757794.1:161851-181851 GCF_018991925.1 Homarus americanus
AGGGAGGGTAGAGAAGAGGAAGTTGAAACACACTAAAACACATCCATCTTATCTCACTAACTAACTGATAATGTTTTCTCCCGTGAGTATTTCTTTTTACTCTTCAAATACATCGAATTTTATCCACTGTCAGACGTTCGGCCACACGAGTAATCTTATTTTTCCTACAAACAACTGACAGAAAAAAAACGAAACTAAACCTTTATAATATTTGTCTATGTAACTAAGAAAACATTATTAGTTTAAACAGCTAATCATCAAGAGGTAAATAAATCCATCAGTTAAATCAGAAGAGTTTCACACTAACCTAACCTCACCATGATTTAGTGAAGGTATATATCTCTATCGTCAATCTGATGTGAGACAAGTGAAGCAAGTGAGAGATTCCTGAACTGTGTGTGAGGGAGATTTTGCTGGCGGATGAGACATCACACACCAGCAGCTCCCTCGACCACCATCAAAGACCGAGTCAATTTTCCCCCCCTGCAGAGAGGTACAAGCGTTACAGGGTTCCCACACTTGCACTCTCCTATACGATAACTTTTCCTCTGGGGTACATAAAGGTACAGTCCCCTTCACTAGTGCATTTACAGGGGCTGGTCATATGAACATTCCACAAATAATTACATTGAGATAGTTTTTTAAATATTGTTTTACATAGATTCCATATTATCTAATATACTATAGGAATAGCCGTGTGTCTGTTTGTCTGTTCTGGGCAGCCGAAACGGCACAATCGTTTTTCATCAAACTTGGTGGAAAAATCGCAAACAATTCATAGAGTGGAACAAACCTGGTCCCATGGCGATGGTTTCTTTAGGAAGGCATTAATTAACCATTTTATTTACGCTGGAAAACGATGCAAGTCTACGGACTTGGCGCACCCTAATTAACCATACAAGTCTACGGACTTTGCGCACCCTCATTCGCTGTACGCTAGCCAAGCACGAGCGTTCAAACTTTCACCGGGCACGAAGGGCCGGCGATCACTTGTGTTTACTATTGTGAGTTTCCTTCTGTTGAATGTAAACAAAAGCAGCGCTGCCACACTGCACAAAACATGACGAGCCTCTGTAAACACACTAGTGAAGGGGACTGTACCTAGGCTATATGAGGAACCCCTGTAAACGCACCAGTGAAGGGGACTGTACCTAGGCTATATGACGAGCCCCTGTAAACGCACTAGTGAAGGGGACTGTACCTAGGCTATATGACGAGCCCCTGTAAACGCACTAGTGAAGGGGACTGCACCTAGGTTATATGACAAGCCCCTATAAACGCACTAGTGAAAGGGACTTTACCTAGGCTATATGACGAGCCCCTGTAAATGCACTATTGAAGGGGAAGGTATATAACAAAGAGAGTATAACTACACCAACACAGATATAACACACCCATAAAGAGATCCCATTATACCAGGACTTAATACCAATGGTTTTAGATTCTCTGAACACCAATTAGGGAGACAAGATTAATGTACTGTGTCTTAATGAATCAGAGAGATACGGTTTCTCACACCATCTTACGATTATTTTTTCACCTTAAATCCTCTTTATCAAGAAGATGAACCTAATTAGAAAACATCAGGATGTAATTTCGACACTACAGAATTACCTGCCATCATGGTATTGTATTGTGGTAAATGTCTCTCTCTCTCTCTCTCTCTCTCTCTCTCTCTCTCTCTCTCTCTCTCTCTCTCTCTCTCCTTCCTCCCCCTCTCTTTCCTCTTTGACGATTATTCTTTGGGGAAATTTTTTAACGCAGGACATTTCACGACTCTGGGACTCAGGTCGACCATAGCACATCACGAAGTAAGGTTGGTAGTCCCGAGGCAACACTACGTTTCGTCACAGAAACATTGGATAAAGTGGACATCAAATGTGTGTGGTTGTGAGTTTTTCTTGGTTGTTTTTCCTACTATAGCCGGTGGTAGGGTGCTTGAGGGTGAGGGGGGAGTGAGGAGGTAAGGGAATGAGAGGGGGAGAGGGGGATGCTGTGGTGGAGGATGAGGAGATGAGAGGAGGAGAGGGTGTGACGTCATACATACATTATCCAGTGACGTCACAATTACAAATATCCAGTGACGTCACAATTACAAATACCCAGTGACGTCATAATTCCAAATACCCATCAAATTTATGAATACAATTTCCAGTTAAAATACAACACAATACAACTACCCAACTCTGCCAAAATACATCATCAAATCTATTACTCGTCACAAACTCACTCCCAAACACACTCATCGTCTCTAATGAATGTTTCTACCGTAAAATCCCAAACGAGTCAACCAAAATGAACTTCCTGCATGATTGGCCGGAGCTCCGATTGTCATTCCATTATTTCGTCTTTTTTTTTGGTAATAACATTTTAGTGGAATTTTAGTCATGGTGAATTGTGTCATTAATTTAGGTTTTTTAGAGAATGATTACAAGAGTTCTGTATTTTCTGTAACTTTAATCAAGCAAAATGGAAATAGAATGAAATAATTGTGTATTTATTATTTTTTTTTTTATTTGAAAATGGAAAAAAATGTACAGATGTTTATTTTGTTATAAGTTTTAAAAATATAAATAAATATACGAGGATTCCTGTTTGTAATTCCTTTATTATTTACTTTTAATAAATAAAATATCACAAATATTTTTTTTAAGAGATAAATAATAATATATGGAATTTAATATTTTTTTTACATTTAATAATTTATAAGAGAGAGTGAGTTTAGGAACCAATTTTCTTTTATATAAAATCAATACAAAATTATGTAAATCAACTTTTACTAACTTTTAGAAAATTATGTAAATAAGCCAAATCTGTCATGAATTAATTATACAGAACAAAGTAATACATGCACTCATACATAATATCTTATTATTCATGAATGAAGACATACATACATACATACATACATACACACATACATACATACATACCACCACAGGAATGTAAAAGTGAGTGTGCTGGACTGACAAATTTCCACAGAGAGAACCGGAAGCACTAAGACGTGAGAGGGACCTGAGAGGGAAGGAAGAGGGTTGAGAGGTTCCCAAGGGGGAGAGGGGAGGGAGAGAGGAGAGACAGTATATCAAATTGAGTGGTTCTATTGGAGAGAGGTGTGTGGCTAGCGAGAAATATGAGAGGAAAGATGAGTGGGAAGGAAAGATGAGTGGGAAGGGAGGTGAAGTGAGAATAAGGAGAGTTAATACATTTCAATTGAGTGGGAGGGAAGATGAGTGGGCGGAGTGGTGGTCTCTCATTTCATTTACGTGAGAAATTTTTAGTCTGAGTGTGGTAGTGAGAGACATAGACGCTGGATGAGACATAAAGGTGGTTTGATGTTGTGTGTGTGTGTGTGTGTGTGTGTGTGTGTGTGTGTGAGCCAATTTCTTTACACCATTTGCCTCACTTTACCTACCAATAACTGGATACTTGAATGTTAATCAATTTGTGGCTTGTGTTCGAGTAATGGTTAACCAATGCTGTAAACGATAGGAAAAGAGACAGACAGACAGACAGACAGACAGACAGACAGACAGACAGACAGACAAATGTTGTAACTATTAATCTCATGACTGATCCAACTATTGCCAGAATTTACGTAAAACACCAAAATAAAAATAAATAAATAAATAAAGGCAGAGTCACATGAGCTATTTATCACCTCAGCTTACACACAATCTCTCAATCACCAGAAAACTGACATAGTTATTTTCCGTTTTATAAACAGAAAGTTGGCAATGTTTTGGGTTCATCCAGGGAGTCCTAGAGTGATTCAGATGTTGTTATTGTGTTACGCTGTTATTGAAGTTGTTATATGATACAAAACCTTTATGTATCTTTTAAAATTACATGACCTGTATGTATGTATATGTATGTATGTATGTTATAGTTAAATACAGGTGTTAATAAGCATATAGACGTTTATCATTGAAGCCAAAGAAGTTAGTTTATTATATTATTTATATATTTATTTATGAATCATTACCAAACCACTTCACAAAGACATAGTTTAAATAATATTAGTAATGGAACGATACTAGTAAATTTATGATCTATTTCTCTTTTACAATGCATAACATGATTCCTTTTCAGTGGGGATTTTTAGTAATGGTGGAGCGGCTCAGCTGACGGAGCTAGCAAATGGAAAAACAACAGATCTCTAGCTTACTGTGTTGTTAGTGAGGGACCTTACATATATATATATACTTTTATTTCATTATGTCAGGAACTATTGATTAATACAGCTCTCTCTCTCTCTCTCTCTCTTCCCTCATGTAATTCCCTTCCTTAGTTTCTTTCAGGACAAAAACACACAACTTTAATTCTCTTGAGGGACGACACACACACACACACACACACACACACACACACACACACACACACACACACACACACACACACACACACACACACACACACACACACACACACACACACACACACACACACAAGACACCACCAGGGAAATTAATTACATTCAACTAAACCCACATTCTAAGAAAATCTGGCAAAAAAAAAATCCACAAACGAATGAACAACGTCAGAGGCAGCAGTCATAGTGGCCTCTCTGACAATAGCGTTCGTGGATTCATCTCGGGATCAGTAAACAATATGAAGTCTTAGACCCGTTACAAAGCGGCCACACCAACACCTCATCCCCCGTGCATAATTAATCAAGTCATGCAGGTGTGCTCACGTCCTGGAGGGCTCTCTGTCTCATGACCTGACGTGGCTGAAGGAGGAACCTACTTCCTCCTTCAGTGTATGTAGGAAGAAGATGGAGAGTTAATGTCTTGTGTGGTGAATAATTCTTTTAAGTGCTTTCATTAAGTCGGTCAGACACACACACCATTGGGCCAACTTTAACACCTTTCTCTGGCACTTTGTAAACGTGTTAGTTATGTTAATTTTCACCTTTATAGCCAATTTACATTGTAACATCTTATCTATTTTTAAAGGGATTCACACTAAGGATTGGCACTAAGAATTGGCACTAAGAATTGGCACTAAAGATGGCATCGTATTTTTTCGTATTTAAACTAAACGATAAAATAGTTTGTAATTTTTTTTTACATTTTTACGAAGGGGAAAAATATCATGGTTAAATAGATCGTGTTTTTATACGGTTTTTTGAAGGGAAAAAATATTGTTTGTGGAAAAAAAAACAGTGATGTGTTTTCGCGGTGATGAAGGAAACAGTATTTGATTCTGTGGTGGGGTTCCATCCTCCATCCATCCATCCAGTCATTCATCCATCCATCCATCCATCCATCCATCCAGTCATTCATCCATCCAATCATCCATCCAGTCATTCATCCATCCAATCATCCATCTGAAACAAAGAAAATGACCAACTTGAAACGAGATAAATGGCCAAGTGAAACAAGGAAATGCCAACTGAGACGAGATAAGTGACCAACTGCACCAAGGTAAAAATGGCCTTAATCAAGAACTCACGAATTCTCAAAGGTAAAACAAGACCCATTTTTCCCCTAGCAACACTTGTAATAATGCATTCCTTCTTTCTGGCACACTCAGAGTTAAAAGGAAGGAAGGAAGGAAGGAAGGAAGGAAGGAAGGAAGGAAGGAAGGAAGGAAGGAAGGAAGGAAGGAAGGAAGGAGGGAGGAAGGAAGGAAGGAAGGAAGGAAGGAAGGAAGGAAGGAAGGAAGGGGAAGGGGAGGGGAGGGAGGAGGAGGGAGGGAGGGAGGGAGGGGAGGGAGGAGGGAGGGGAGGAGGAGGGAGGGAGGGAGGGAGGAGGGAGGGGAGGAAGGAAGGAAATAAAAAATAAATAAAATTACAATCTGTCGAAAATAGTTGTTCTGAATATACCATTACACCTTAATGAGATCCGTGCAATAGTCAGATGTTAAAATTCAAGGGACTTCCACCCCTAAACAAAAAATCACTAGGTATCAGAATTGTTTGTTCCAAATCTCTCATTATATTCGAGTCTAAGATATTTTCCATCGTTGTTTTTTTTTTCCCGTCGTGTTTTTTTTCCTCATTTACAAAGGCAGATGAAGATGCATTTTACAGCTCCAAGGTTGAGAGTTTATCAGGGTAAAGCGAGACGGAATCTTCGCTATTCTGATTAATTTTTATTTACGTTGGTGTTCTGAAGACGTGAGGGGAGGATTGTGTCCCCCTGTGTGTGTGTGTGTGTGTGTGTGTGTGTGTGTGTGTGTGTGTGTGTGTGTGTGTGTGTGTGTGGCAATATCCCTCAACATTAGTATATATAAACACGACATAAACATAAAACATAATTGTAAACATCACCTAACATTAATACCCTAATATATTATACACCTGCACAAATAAATAATAACAATTCGTGTCATACCTGAGTTTAATTAACCTTGTACCTACCTGACCTAAGTGATACTGTTTCTACTGAATGAATTATGTTTTCTCCCAGGTGTATCTTAATTAGACCAACCAATGAGCAGTTCTTAACATCCTTGTTAGTGTCAATTATGGTAATTATCTACCCACACTGAAATGATGGTCTTGCGTAATTAGGAGTGTTGAAGCTTCAGGTAAATTTAATATTTTTCGTAAATTTCAGTATCGAGATTTTTTTTATTTCTGAAATATTTATTTTTTCTCCTAAGGACATGTACTAATTTGGTTTAGGTTAGGTTAGGTTAGGTTAGGTTAGGTTAGGTTAGGTTAGGTTAGGTTAAGTTAGGTTAGGTTAGGTTAGGTTAGGTTAGGTTAAGTTAGGTTAGGTTAGGTTAGGTTAAGTTAGGTTAGGTTAGGTTGTTAATGTTCAAATTGTTACTGATAATGGTAATGACAAAAATAACAAATGATGAATGTAATAATAATAATAATAATAATAATAATAATAATAATAATAATAATAATAATAATAATAATAATAATAATAATAATAATAATAATAATAATAATAATAATAATAATAATAATAATAATAAAAATAATAATAATAATAATAAGGCAACAACAATAATAACAATAACAATAACAACAATAATAACAACAACAATAACAACAACAACAATAACAATACCCCCACAACAACACAAGGCAACACATTATTATCTCACAACTCAACACCAACAGGTAAAAGAAGAAGCAACACCTAAGATAAGGGAGACATTTACTCCCTATAAAATCTTATCTCTCATTTCGTCGCTAAATTTAACCTCACCTGGCGCCGCTTGTTAATTAATTTGTAATGCCTCATTTGGGCAGGTAATTGATTTTATGCTATCTTCCACATCCTTACCTAATTATATCGTAAAACTTTAACGTAGTATTTTTAATTTAAGTTTTAATGTGTCTTTCCCCTCCATAAAATAAAAAATGGTGTTTATATAAGTACCTAAATAATAAAAATAAATGAAAAAAAATTTGTTGGAAAAAAAATCTTATATATTCAAGCGAGAAAAATACATTGGAAAAGATTGTATGTTCTCGAGGCAAAATAAATATATAATGGAATGAAAAAGATTGTTTCTAAAAAAAAATCACGAGAAAAAAATAGACGTTTAAGTTATGTCATCATGTCTTTCTGAAATATACAAAAGGACACGGGGTTATGTTGACAAAAAAATATATATATATACATCTTTCTCACAAAACAAAAGAAAATCTGATAACGAATAGGAATTTTAATGGTTCGTGTTTGTGTCAGAATTTTGCTTTTTTGAATCGAGAAAGACATCAGAAAAAATAGATTTAATAGGATTTCTTCTTCTTATTATTTTTTTCTATTTATTGTAGTAAAAAATAAACTTGCAAATAATGAGTTTTCTATTTTTTCTTTAGTTTTTCTTTAGTTGAAAAAAAAGTAGAGAGTAGAAAGTAATTCATTGGTCTTTTTTCCCGTTATTATTTTTTTGCTTGTTTTTGTTTCAGTGTAAAACCTGTGAATTCGTCGTGATTTTTGCTGCAGAAAATGTTGAACGTAACAAACTTTCCTCTACATAATTTCACGGTCAGTTTTTTGTTTGAAAGTCCTGGTCGTCAAAAATATTCTGAATAATATTAACAACACACACACACACACACACACACACACACACACACACACACACACACACACACACAAGGAGAGAGGACGGTGACCAGCTGACCTACTCACTCTGAGAAGCGGTCAGACAAGTGTAATTAAGAGGCGGTGGACCAGCATCCACTCCACTCTCCCTTCCTCTCTCTGCCTCCACGATGAGTTTCATAACGTGTTGCGGAAAACTGACTAGAGGCGGCTATAATTATGTTTTATTTATAGGTATTACATTTGTGACCTTACGTTGTACACACACACACACACACACACACACACACACACACACACACACACACACATGCATAAAGGGGCACAAGCAAGCCTGCGAGACAAAGGTCAACAGGTAGGAGATTGCTTCCAGCCAGGCATGAAGTTATCTTCCTGAAGGACAGTGTACCAGTAAACCACAGGGAGTTCCTCATTGTCTGCCTTCATCTTGACCCCCCCCTTCATCTGCCCCCCTCCCCTCCCCTTCCCGGCTCTTACTAAGGCCTTCACCCCCCACAGTCCCTCTCTGTTGTGCTTCCGGATGATAGCATGAAAGACACCACCAAAACTACACCAAGCCAACAGACCTGACCACTGCCCGCTGTCCAGTTGTGTACCAAAGCTCAGGTTGAACGAATTCTTCTCACTCATTTAACACATATACAATTTCACTGAATTTCCCTCCCTCCCGTATTATATTTCTCTACCTGCTACATCAACACAACTCTCTCACCTGGAGGAAACAGTGAATACAATTGGTAAAATATGTCTATTACAATACGAAGCTTAAGGTAGATTTTTCCAATTGTCTTTTCAACGGCAACTAACATGGAGTGAGGTGGTAGACTTTAATGATGATGACGATGACGATGAATAATAATAATAATAATAATAATAATAATAATAATAATAATAATAATAAAAATAATAAGCCCCGTATTACATCAGACGCTGTTCGACTATTGACTTATTACCACACAAACAACGTAACGCCAAGTAATCCGATGTTTATATTGTATTGAACCAGTCAGATGGGGATAAAATTCTGTTATCCTTCTTACCTCCGACAGGTAAACATAACACTGAAATATATTGACTTACTTATACATTAAATTCATTATATTTGAACTAGATTATTTTTTTCACTAACTAGATTTCTTCAGGTGTTTATAAAAGGTGTTTTTATTTTGTAATTTATTTTAGGGTTTCATTTTAGTTCAATAATATTATAGGTGTGTGTTTGTCTGTCGTGTGTCAGTTAGTAGTTTGTGGTTATCAGTGTTTTAAGACAAATGCTGTAATCTGTGCCAAAAGAGAGAGAGAGAGAGAGAGAGAGAGAGAGAGAGAGAGAGAGAGAGAGAGAGAGAGAGAGAGAGACAGAGAGAGAGAGAGACAAGAGTAAAATTTATTCATACAATTCACTGAAGAAGAAAAAAACACACACACACACATTTTACTGATAAACACAAGAAATAATAATATATCTCTGTCTACAAGTGTTTATTTAACTGATTCAGGTTAGAGCACACATGATAGGAACCAACCCTGAGAGCTATGTTTAATAAGTATTCCAACACTGCTCATTCATACGACCATTAAATATGAGACTTAATATAGTTTTTAATGCTGATGGTGAAAGTTTATACTGTCAAGTGAATTTATACTGTCAAGTGCAATTATACTTATGTAATAATTGAAGTAATCTTGTTATATAATAGTAATGTTAATAACTATTAGATTGTATTTATCATAACTGTAAATTAACTCTGTATCGTCGTTGTCAATATAAGAGTCATTGTATTTTGAAGCTGTAATTTTTTTTTATCATGGAAACTGTAGCCAAATTCTGTAATAAAAGTTCATCTATTAACTATATCCATCATCTTGGAAACTGTATCTTAGATTTGTAACCACGTGGATTATACAGTTAAGACTGTAATCAACTGTAACTGTCTAAACATTAATTATGAAACATTTGAATATTAGCCGGGTACAATGAGAGTACTTTGGCATCGAACCAGCGTCCCCGTGTACAATGATGAGCCCATAACACACTAACCAGAAGAGTTGATAAACAGGCTTCACCACAGAGCCGAGGAGACTTCATATACAAACCAGATATGAAAATGAATTAATCTCGAGGCTTCACTACACAGCACTGCCCTCACATCCCCGTTACACATTACAGAAAATCTAAGATCTTACTTTGCAGAACAGGAAATACATTACCTGACACACACGTTACAGATAAACATGAACCTGGCCCCCTGCGTTTATCAAGGCTAACTAACTGCATTACACCGAGGCAAAGTGATATTACATGCAATATCAATGGTAATCCGAACTAGCGCTGCAACATGGCGGCTGCTGGTTTGTTTGAGTAATCAGATTCGTTGCATTGACATTACAGAGAGAGAGAGAGAGAGAGAGAGAGAGAGAGAGAGAGAAGGGGGGGTTCTTTTCATCCGCTGCAGGAAAGGGTTTAGAAGCGGTGGCCGACAGATGTAAATCCACAAAAGCTCTCTGAGGAAGTCACACGTTCACAACTCTTCAGGTAAGAAAGTCACGCGTTTCAATACGGACTTACAACCTCAGGAACGGTGTTGGAGTTGGCGTTCTTTGACAGGGGGTCGAGTTGGCGTTCTTTGACAGGGGGTCGAGTTGGCGTTCTTTGACAGGGGGTCGAGTTGGCGTTCTTTGACAGGGGGTCGAGTTGGCTCTCTCTCACAGGGGTATAAAGCTATATTGCCACAATCTTTCTACTCTGTGTTTAAAATGTTCCTGTCAGATGAAAGTGGCAAAGTCCGAATAGAAGTGAATGAGAGAATTATACGGAATATACAGTATTATGTGTACAGTCGTCTGCTCTTGTGTGTCACTTACTCTACCTACACCATCTACACCACCTACACTTCCTCTTACACCACCACCACCACCACCACCCCCCTCTCATCCCACTCATCCCACCTGTCAATTTAACACCAATCACAAAAATATATCCCGGGCAGGTAGTGAGTGGAGACGTGGCAACAGAGCGAGTGTGAGAAACGTGGCACCACAGGAAGGTAACCATAGCAACCATCCACACAACAACAGGTCTTCAAGTCAGGCGTTCGACCAATTTCTTCGCCAGACGTACTGTAGGATTGTTAATTTTTCGGGTCAATATTAGTTCCCATTTTTATCAGGTGGTGTTGGTCCTATTGGTACAACTTTTAACCTCCTGATATCTTATCTATTTTGTTTTTCCTTAAATATATCTATGAATAAAAGGAATTTCTTGAAGATATATTTCTTTTAATTTGAACTTATGTTATGTATACGTGATGTGAAATGATAGGTTAGTAGTAGTAGTAGTAGCAGTAGTAGTAGTAGTAGTAGTAGTAGTATTGAAATCGAATCTCCCACAGACAGTCTAAACATACAAGGTTTATACATTATTTGAATGTTTCTCTCAATACTTAAATAAATATAGCATAGAGTATCCTAACCTAACCAAACCTAAATCACCACATTAAACTAAACAAGGAAAAACTCACCAGAGGAAAACATTACATGGATCTCAGTACTGAATGTGTTCCCTTAATCTGCCATTATTGTAATTGAAAGTTATTGCAAGATTTGGGGTCTTCAGGGAACGACTGCAAGCCAAAGAGAGGGACTGTGTGCAACTTGACAAAAAATAACGCGAAAACAAATCCATGAATGAAAACCATAACAATAGCTAGTGATTTTCTTCCTTTCTTCCTTCTTTCCTTCCTTCCTTTCTTGACTTATATGAAGGCTATTGACACTTGTTGCATCTTTCAACCATCACAGAGAGACAATGTTGCAATGCCTCTGGCCGTCACTCTGAGTCGCCCTTGGCAGCTGATTGCGGCACACGACAAACATTCATAGTTATACATTGTAGCTGCAGCTGTTCTTCATTGTATGGTGATAACTGGTTCTCCTGTCATTGTGACGTAGAGTACAATTTTGTTTTAACATTATTCACTGTATTAGATCAATAGAAGTGTACAGTTGAGGTCATAATACCTTGGACAGTTATTTACATTGATTTTTGCTTTGTTTTGTTCCGTTTGGTTCTGTTTTAACGAGTTTTTTCTTGTTTAAACGATAATGCATAATAAAAAAATATCCAGTTATTAATTAATCTATCACAGGTATGACATAAAGGTATATGCAATTTCTTTTCTTTCAAAATGGTGGAAATTTCAACACAAACTCTCGCTCGTTAACTTTTTTGGTCCAAGTTTGATCAGCATACAAGGCTAGGCAGGCGTCACGTGTCAAAGGCAGAGGTAGGTCTGTTTGTCTGTCTGTCTGTTTCTCTTTCCTCGATATTCTGAAAAACCTGAACTTTTACGTGGACACAGATGAATTAGGTTAGGTTAGGTTAGGTTAGGTTAGGTTAGGTTAGGTTAGGTTAGGTTAGGTTAGGTCAGGTTAGGTTAGGTTAGGTCAAAAATCAATATCTTATACCCATTAAAATATATAACAACAATCAATAAAATAAGTAAAACATAAAATCAACACAAATAAATCAACAAAAATATAAACATTTCTCTCTCCCATAAACAATAGTTCCCTGGTCTGTTGTTAACACCCTTTAGGAGACAATTACCTTCAGCAACTGAGGTCGATAATGTGACAGCTCTCAACACCTTCGCTGGGATTTACGACTTGTGCTTCTGTGAAAATTCCTGCGAGCAAATATTTCTTCTAAAAGGTAAACTTGTTCCTGGCGATGAATTTCTCTCCTCCCCAACTATTTCCTCTCACGCTATGACTCGATTTTTGTGTAAATATATTTTTGTTTGGCTTGAGTGTATGTTGTATGTCTAGTTCGTGTATAGATAATCTATATGTTTCATTCCTCGATAAGGTTATGGGTCGATTCTCCTGACGAAGGCGTTGAAGTGGCGACCCGGAGTACTTTATAAAGGACCAGGGTGGATTGGATGAGGTTTTATAGGAATTGGTGAATACATACATACATACATACATACATACATACATACATACAGGTACCAAAACGTTAATTAGAACTGGATGTACTTATACAGGTGTTGGTATAAAGTACAGGTATACCAATCCCCAGGTAGTTACAGTATTAGTCAGATGGCCCCTTATACATAAATGATTGTAAATAATAAAAACTACAGAACCGAGTCATTTACGTTTTTTTACATTGCCTGGCTTACTGTTTACGTATTTATTGAAAGCTTTTAGTGTATAGTGTGATATAGTGTGTTGTAGTGCGTTATAGTGTGATATAGTGTGATATAGCCTCACTGTATGTGGCCATGTGATGTGTGTTTGTGATAGAGAGTGTGCAGGGATTATGAGGCAACAGTCACTGAATGCCGTGTAGATCTGTGGGTTAAGTACTTCAGGTAGGGTAGTTACTTTTGTATTAGTATAGTTAGGTAATGAAATGGTGGTGAAGGTATGGTCGTAAGGGGAGGCTGAAGGCCATGTTATAAAGAAAAAAAAGTAATAATAATAATAATAATAATAATAATAATAATAATAATAATAATAATAATAATAACAGCATCATTATTACTATTTCATAAAACTTCATCAGATATTCAATGTCATGGAACCAGTCCTCTCCTTCAGACTTCAGAGATATGCAAAAAAAAATCAAGAGGAAACTAACTAATTCATTAAAAGTTTCCAGTTCTTCATGCCGCCTTACAAGGAAAGAAAATCTTCTGGTGATGATGAAGAAGGAATTTTTTACACACTAGGAAGCCAACTTTTAGTCTGGAGTATATTGAGTTAAAGACAAAAATGATGAAAGAATCGTAAAAAATATTCTGAGAGACGCTGGGAGATGTTGAGGCGCAACTGGGTGGTAGGTTAAGCTACGGAAGGTGATATTACTGCAAGGTGGGGGCTACTACTACTACTACTACTACTTTTTTTTTTTTTTTTTTTAACGTGGCCTCCAGCCTCCCCCAATAGCCACACCTTCGCCACCATTTATTTACCTTAATATTAAATATCCTAATACATAAGCAACTATCCTATCTGTGTTGAATTAGTTGAGCCGCAGATCCATGCGGCATTCGGTGACTGTAGCCTCATAGTCGATATCTGCAGCAGTTGACGGAGTAGGGGCAGAAGCTCTCGTTCCCCTGAGGCAGAGCAAAGCCGACCGAAGGAGAGAGAAGGACAGTCGACATCTCATCCAGGCTGTGACACAACTTCTGGGCTGCTGCTTCTGTTCGGAGATCAGCTCCGCGAGTCTGGCGTAGAAACCTCTTGCACTTGGGCCCATCCCACCAGAGGTTGTGAACACTAGAGGAGTGAAGCTGCCTTGATCAACATTTTGAATTCTCTCCCCATATGCCCTTCTCTTGTCGTTCTCGTTCCTCCTATGCGCAGCATCGAGAGCTAGGTTACGGTGACAAACGGCCATGGGATCAAAAATCCTGATGTCGAAGAAAGCTCGCTGTCCCCGCGTCCAGAATCCTCGAGCACTGACGTCCACACGGGCTTCGTTAGATGTGTTTGAAGTCCTGTGTTGGAGGATCTCGCCATCCAGTGGAAGGAGGGTCGGTTCTACCATGACGTCCCGGCAGGTTTCCTTCAACATATTTGCTGTGAGATCCCTTACCTCGTCATGTCTCATGCATATGAAGCCCCCCTTCTTGCAAACCATGGCGTGATCGCCATCATAAGAATAGCCACACACGCATTGGGAGGGCAAACCATCTACTGGCCAACCGTACCTTAGAGCAATGGCATCTGTAAATTCTTGTTTGTTAAGGCTGAAACCATTTGCCCTTATCGGTAACGTAGTTAACCAGTTCGAAGCGCCCACCTCCTGTGCTATAGCTACTTTTTTTGTCAAATTTTCTGGAACCTGCAGCAATAGTTGCTGCAACATGTCATTTTGGCAGTGCTGCCGATCTGTTGTAATGGACCTACGGATCTTATTAACTTCGCTGGTGTCCACTTCCCCTGTTGCATTCTGGACTATTATGTGATCAGTGAGGGCTGCCGTGAGCTTAAGTGAATTTTGATGTTCAGAGTCAGCAATCTCCTCTGGATTAGTTAGTCCCATCCCTCCCAGTCTTGGTGGAAGTGCAAGAAGTGTTCTTTCTACTGGGGTTAAGTCGTGGTGTTTCACTAGTTTGGGAATGAACGTGACACTGATTGCTTCTTCCAAAGGGTGGAGGAGGGATCGGATCTCAGGGATGGTACGCATCAGGTAGTTCCAACGATGCTTGACTCCATGTGTGAATGCTGCAAAGGCCGCATGTGGCTCTGTGTTAGCAATCTCCGATAGAGCATGGATTTCGCTAACCCACTCGTTCACCTTTCCCCCTACGTACTGGGTCTTGAAGTCCGTAGTGCCAATTACTGCGCCTAGATGTCTTTGGCCGTCCTTAGTTATTTTGACCTCACTTTCGCCGAAAACCTCCACAGCCCGATCATAATGATCTGGCTTCACGATGAGGAAGGATTTGCTGGCGTTTGGGTGGTACCCTATTTGTGGACCTCGCGATGTTAACAGGTCCCACCACTTTTTGATGTCCTCCACTTTTCCTGCTCCTGTGAGGTCATCAGCATATGCCACTTGTTTGACCTCAGTTGTTTCATACTTTATTTCTTGTTGGAGCACTGATAGGCCTATTGCATACATTGCCATTGCAACGGGGTCTCCCTGTGTTGTTCCCTCGGTCGACTGTAGGATGGTATCACCTCGTAGAGCCTTGTTGTTTACTACGTAGAGGTCTGAAGGATTCCTATACGAATTTTCAACATACATCGCAAAGCTAGGACACTTGATCTTGATGTTGTGCAGTGCCGCCTTGCGGTTAAGTATGTTGAATGCGTTTGAAGCATCCACCAGGAGAACGGCCTCACAATCACGCTGCTCAAATATCAATCTCATGGCGTGAATGGCCGCCTCCCCACCAGCCTGGTGGCCAGCACACACTTGTAGGTTTCCTGCTGCTGCCCTGACATCATCCTTTACCACCTCCATTATACACTTTCCGATGATCCGCCTCAGCACTTCCCCCACCCCTATAGGTCTACATCCTGGTTTCTTTTCCAGAGGAATAAGGCGGCAGGCCGTCAGAGCCTGGAGGTGATGGCAGCAAGAGGATGCAAGCTTTCTTGCAAGGGCGGCAATGGCAGTGCAGAGATCGCTTGCTACAGGGCCAAACTTGTTTGTGCTGAGGATGACTCTCCAACCGTTTGCATCCAGACCTGAAGGGCCGGCTCCTCCTCGAGTCTTCAGTGCCTTTTTTCACACCATCTCTACTTACTTACTACTACTACTACTACTGCTGTAAAATCACCATACATTTCTACAATTTGGTTTGGTATTTGATATATATACTGCACAGGTATGTACGGATGGTGTGTGTGTGTGTGTGTGTGTGTGTGTGTGTGTGTGTGTGCGTGTGTGTATGTGTGTGTGTGTGTGTGTGTGTGTGTATGTGTATGTGTGTGTGTGTGTGTGTGTGTGTGTGTGTGTGTGTGTGTGTGTGTGTGTGTGTGTGTGTGTGTGTTACCACTCAACCTATACATTCAATAACTCTATACTTAATACTCGTTTATCAAATAAATTAACAATAAAAAATGAAAGAAATTAAAAAAAGAATGTTCATTTATTATTTCACTTATATCAACTGTGGGAATATTAACACTGTCCGCTATCATGTTAACACCCACCAGTTATCATGCCGGCCCACCACCCCACCCCCCACACACACTTGCAGAGAACCAACGAGACACACTTGCAGAGAACCAACGAGAGATTAATGAAATAGGAAATGGAATCATAAATAAACACACAGTATTTCATTATACCTGACACAATAATCCTGCAACACGTGACACTTTGTTTGTTGTGAGCATTATGTTACAAATATATTTACTTTATTGGCTGTGTTTGTCTGTCTCTTTATTTGTGTGTGTGTGTGTGTGTGTGTGTGTGTGTGTGTGTGTGTGTGTGTGTGTGTGTGTGTGTGTGTGTGTGTGTGTGTGTGTAAAACCTAATTCACCTAACAGCTGCTTTCACTTACCCACCTCACTCACTCACTCACTCACTCACTCACTCACTCACTCACCCACTCATCATCATTAGTTACCTGAGCACCAAAACACCCCCTCCCCCTCCCCCCACCTGTATTAACTCTCCTGATACGGCCGTACTTGTAGCCTCTAACGGGACACCCATCTTAATAACAGGTTCTTTTAACGACATTCTGAATAGACTTAGGAGAACGAAATTGCCTTTTACCCCCACCATTATCTTTATTTCTTGTCATTACCAACTACGAAAATTTCAGCGAACCTCACCTGTCGACTCAGCTTTTATGCAAATTTTTATCTTAATTTTTTATATAATTAGGTTTGTTTTACAGTGGCATTCAGAGTGAAGTGAATGTTTCTGAGTTTTAATACGAAAGAAAAGTTTATAAGTGCTGATGGCAAAGTGATGAGGTCTTGCTTATTCTTTAAAAAGTTGATATTTGAGGTAAAAATTGACTCAGTAAACAGTGCATAAAGAAGTTGGTCTTTGAAGCACCAAACACTGACCTAAAGATGGTAAGAACGACACGAATTGGTGGAAAGATTAATTTTTTATAAGTTTCTCTTGTAAGAAACTTGAAACTCATGCTCCGTGTTTAATAAACTTCGAGGCAGATAAACCACCTAAAAAAACAAAATCAAGAACAAATAACAAAAACTATAAATGACAACCATATAGAACATAAAAACAAACAAGAACATTAATAACTTTCTCTTCCTCGGAGATAAAAGACTTTGATCAAACACTTAGGGATTTAATATGACTCTCCAGTTAAGAATAGAAACACACATTAGACTCTGAACATCGACCTTTCCAGCCATGATGAGGAATTATAATGGACTTCATATTAGGTTCCAGATCTGTTTATTTAAGAGGAATATTATCCTTCATAAGCAGAGCCGCGGGGCTTTAAAACTCCGACTATTTCACTATTGCATTTAAGATCTCAAGTTGTGTCTTAATTTGTGAGTAAAAAGATCCTGGGTGTGAGGAGGACGCCAGGTGAGTGTCCGTAACACTGAGGTGAGGAGTTAATTAACCTTTTTGATATGCAGGTAAACTGGATTTAGGAAAATATATAAAAGATGTTCAGAACCTTCTATCTGCGTCTGAAGGGGGTTAGAAGCTGTCTTGTGCAGCTTATATGTGTACAGGAGATGTTAACAGTGTGTGTGTGTGTGTGTGTGTGTGTGTGTGTGTGTGTGTGTGTGTGTGTGTGTGTGTGTGTGTGTGAGGTGTGTGTGCGTATACAGGCTACAGGATTATAGGACCACACAACACGAGCGTCGTGTCGATGGTGAACCTTGTTGGACCCCAGGCAAAAATGCAAAAAAATATCCAGGTATATTATATATATATATATATATATATATATATATATATATATATATATATATATATATATATATATATATATATACATAATAACGTCTCCTGCACACACATACACACACACACACACACACACACACACACACACACACACACACACACACACACACACACACACACACAATGTTCCCCAACCCAGGTGACATTTTGTTCAGGAGTCACCTTAAGGGTCACAGGTAAAAACCAACCAATACTTTATACCCCTTACCATAAGGAACAAACACAGCAAGATTAAAGTAAAATAGTAAACGAGAGAAAACTGAATAAATAACAAGAGAAAATGAATAATGTACAAGATGACCACTCAATCTTCATCCTCTATCATGTATAATATGTTGACAGGTGTTCATTACTGACACACTCTTGGCTAATAGCGTGCACACAGGCCGCTCAGGGACCACTTTGATGTATACACCTGTGACGATAACAGTTAAGAAGCACTACGCTATAACTTATTTAAGGTTATTTAAGTATATAGAGCTAATGTAATATAGTGTAAGGCGAGTAGAGTGGTGTGGTGGTGTGGTGGTGTGGTGGTGTGGTGGAATCTCTCTCACATATTGTAAACAAGAGACAGACAGACAGACTTAGAAGCACAGGGATTACAATGTGTCCAAGTTTCACACTGTCTCTTCCTCCCCCCCCCCTCCCTGCAGCCTCCCCACACAGCCCACAACATATATGTAGGATCATGGACTTAATCCTTTTAGCTCCTGCCCAAGCGACCACAGGACTTACTTTCATCAATGACAATACCCACCGAGTCCCTCCACCACCACTGAGGCCCTCCAAACAGCTGTAAGTGTATCAAGGTATCTGGATATCTTCTCACGATTACAGTACTTGCCATTTCTCTTCATGTGTCTAAAACCTTCCTAGTTGTCTGGTTTGTGTAAGATAATGAGAGAATTACAGTAATTACGTATCATTAAGGAATTACAGAGCATATGTATGAAATATTAAGAGGTTTCCACTATGTATTAAGTATCATCAGGCTTCCAGTATACATGAAAGGCTCATGTATAGGTTCCGTCATGAGCGAAATGTCAATAGCCTCCCCACTATGTATGAACTGTCAACAGGATTCAGGTAATTAAACGCCGTGATATCCATGAGATCAATAGGACGCGTTATAACATGTTGAACCTGTAATGTAAGATGTCTTTAATAACAGTCTAATGAGTGTGGTAGTTTGGTGCAATTATGTAGCCTCTACTGTAGTTGTTTTTGTTATTGTAATTTAGTGACATATTTGTGCCTGTATCTATGTTTGTATGTGGAACTGTACCTGTAAGTGTATTATGTACCTATATTTGTACCTGTACTTGAATCTATACCTGTAACTGTACCTGTACCTGTATTATGTACCTATATTTGTACCTGTACTTGAATCTATACCTGTACCTGTACCTGTAACTGTACCTGTACCTGTACCTGTACCTGTAACTGTACCTGCACCTGTACTTGCACTTGTGTCTATACCTGTACCTGTACCTGTAACTGTACCTGCACCTGTA
>NW_024757794.1:184351-194351 GCF_018991925.1 Homarus americanus
AGAGAGAGAGAGAGAGAGAGAGAGAGAGAGAGAGAGTATTCACCACACGCATCCCTCATACATTCACCACAATAGATGATTAATGAATAGGATCCACAACTAATCCTGCCGCATCCTACCAGTTCCACAGGACTCCTCTAACAACTTCCACACCTCTCTCTCTCTCTCTCTCTCTCTCTCTCTCCATGGAACACACCGCATACCGCTGTTCACTTGGCTTAACTCCAGTTCATTTTCATCAAAGATTATCAGGAATAGTGTTCACACCCCGAAATGCACGGTAACCGGAATACTATTGGCAGTATTCCATGTTATCAGGAATGCAGATGATGGCTATTCCTAGACAACGGGAATATAATTGGTAAAATTGCATGGTGACTGGAATGTAATGTGTAGTATTCCAAGACGTGTAGGTCGCTGTTAATGACAATGGGAATAGTTGTTAATATTCCAAGTTAAATGTTCGTTATTTACCTCCAAATTAATAATAATAATAATAATAATAATAATAATAATAATAATAATAATAATAATAATAATAATAATAATAATAATAATAATAATAATAATAATAATAATAAAAATAATAATAATAGTAATAAAAATAATAATAATAGTAGTAATAGTAGTAGTCGTAGTAGTAGTATTATCATCATTATTAGCCGAAGGATTATTATTATTATTATTATTATTATTATTATTATTATTATTATTATTATTATTATTATTATTATTATTTTGTTTATTATTATTATTATTATTTTTATTATTATTATTATTATTATTATTATTATTATTATTATTATTATTATCACACAATTCTCGCCGAAATAACCATAAACAAAGGATTTACCCAAATTTAACCTTCTCAAACTTTATTCCCTCGGTTGGCGGGAAAAAACCCTGACAGGCCCAATTTTCCAATAGTGTCGCGTGTAGTGATTGGCGGTCGGGGCCCCCAGCATCTTACGGCATTCAGGATGTGAAAGTTGGCCAAGATTCATGCGATGGGAAAAATCAGCGGTGGTGGTGGGGGAATATCGGTAGTGGTGGTGGTGGTGGGGGAAATCGGTAGTGGGGAATATCGGTAGTGGTGGCGGTGGTGGGGGAAATCGGCAGGGCAGGAATATCGATGGTGGTGGTGGGGGAAAATCGTTGGTGGTTGGGAAATAGTGAAAAAAAATTTGTAGTTTGTATTAAGGAGAAAATCTGTTGAACTGTAAGAAAATTAATTATACTTTTTTTTTGTTATAGGGAAATATTTTTGTTGTGTGGGTAAAAATCGTAGTTGTGGCGGGGAAATCCTATATTTCTTCTTAAAACAAACAAACAAACAAGAAATTTAGAGATATAAACAGTATAGCGCAAAGGAAGAAAGAGAAGAAAACAATAATAGACAGACAGACAGACAGACAGACAGACAGACAGACAGACAGGCAGACAGACAGACAGACACAGACAGACACAGACAGACAGGCAGACAGACAGACAGACAGACAGACAGACACAGACAGACAATAAGAAACATTCCATTATGACTAAACTAGGCTTCCCACATCCTCTTATATCCAGAACACATTTTCCATATCTTAATAAATCAAGTTTACATTATTGCCTTCCACAATTCAACGTCGGGAATACATTTAACATACCCAAGCAAGTCTAAAATACAGTCAAATAATACAGCAATATCTAAAATACATTAAATACATTTCCGAATATCTGAAACTTATCTCATACATTGAAATATACACTGAATGTATTTAAATACATTCTAATAATACATCTGGAATACATTTGGTACCCCAGTATTCTGCAGTACATATTATCAGAGACGTTAATATTCTTGTAACTGAACTAATATACGCGAGACATAACCGACGGATTGCAGTCTGTTTCAGGTACATATGGCTGGGTGCTGGGTGCTGGGTGCTGAGGACTGAGCTGGAATATTCAGGGAGTGGAGTGAATTAAACCCATGTTCAGTATTTCATGATGTAGTACCAGCTAGGTGGGAGTCTACCGAGGATTAACCCCCACCGTCCAGGATATTACTTCACCTGATGCACCGCTCTACCGTTTGTACAGGTTCTCGCTCAATATTTTTTTTTTCAGGAGCTATGTTACATGTTAGCATATCACCTGACGATAGTTTTATAGAATTGTTTTTAAGTGTTTCTCTCCCTCTCTTCCTCTTTCCCGTCTCTCCCCCTCATCCCCTCTCTCTCCCCTCTCTCACCCTTCCCCTCTCCTCCTTCCCCCCGTTTCACTTCCAGTCCAAGTCAAAACATGGTCGCGATCATGCTGTACGTTTAGACTTGACTGTTCAATCTCAAGCATTATTACCGCACGACTGAACATGCGCAGAGTCACTAGGACGCACAATGATACTTCACACGCGTGGATTCGTATCAGCTTTTCGCCGTTTAAAAAGAAAAAAAAATCCAAAACAAAGTTCATTATCGGTGGAATAAAAAAAGAAAGAATTTATTTTTATTATTATTACTCCTTTAAAATGTATGTCAGGGGGCACGTGAAATAAAAAAAAATATCTGACATAATTTAACTGAATTTTACAACGTACAACAGCTAATTTATTGTGCACCCCATCGTCATGCTGTGAGTGGTGGCGGAAAAGGATTACAGAGGTCACAAGGGGTGAAATAAACTAGGGGTGGCTGATCTTCACCTGAGTCTCTGGGTGTTATTCCACTGTATGCATGAGTGGCGGCCAATGGGCTTTACCAAGATTAAATAAAATGTGGAGAGTCATCCAGGACCCGGAACACTGTAAGCTGAGAGCCGTAAAATATCCAATTTATTGACTGGACAGCTGTCATGGCTCAGGAGGTCTGTTATTACACTACTGGAATATATCTCACGGGTGTATAGGAAATATATACCGTGGGTACTGCCGTTACTTCCACTATATCTGGGGTAAAATTAGGAATATTTCACACCTAACCTAACCTAACCTAACCTAACCTAACCTAACCTAACCAAACCTAACCCAACCTGAACCCAATCCCAATCCCAACCCAACCAAACCTAACCTAACCCAACCTAATCCAATCCCAATCCCAACCCAACTCCCAACCAAACCCAACCCAACTCAACCAAACCCAACCAACCTTAACCCAACCCAAACCAAACCCAATTCCAACCTAACCTAACCTAACCTAACCTAACCAAACCTAACATCATCTATATTAAGTTAAGATTAAAGAATGTTCTTACACTCATTCCTGGATTTCTGGAATTATAAGGTATTTGTACATGGAATAATTATGTAAATTACTACTTCATAAGAATCCTGGAATATTACCATTAATTCCAGTTTCTTTGGAATAATTACATGACGTATTCCTAAACTTTGGAATCATCATCATAATCCTACACTCTCCACCTTTCATCCTCTACTCCACCCCTCCATCCTAACTCCACCCTCTCCCTCCATCCTCCACCCCCCCCCTTCCCTCCTCCATTCCCTTCTCTCTTTCCTCCTTCCTCTTCCCCCATCCCTCCATCCTCCCCTTCCATCCCCCACCCCTCCATCCCCCATCCCTCCATCCTCCCCTTCCATCCCCCATCCCTCCATCCTCCACCCATCCTCCCTAGGTCATCCTCAACACACCACAAATATTTTCCCAGCTCTTCCATCACACTCCATCATTCCTTCACCTCTTGACAAAACACTAATTAATTTACCTGCCTCGTCTCACCTTTATCACACACAACCATTTAGTAAGGTTTAATTTTTTTGACTTTAAATCTTACAGGTAAAACACGAGAGGCAGCAAATACAAAATAAAAGTTTAATACATAAAATACATAAATTAATACATAAACTACATAAATTAATACATAAACTACATAAATTAATACATAAACTACATAAATTAATACATAAACTACATAAATTAATACATGAAATACAAACTAATACAAAAATACATAAATAAATACATAAAATACATAAATTAATACATAAAACATACACAGGTGATCTTGTATAACCAGAAATACAAGTACTGTGTATATTTAGAACAGCTACGAGGTTTTAGAATTCACTTTACATAGTCATTCCGTTACCATTGTACAAGATACGTGTTTTTTTCAATTTTTTTCCCTCTTGTTTCCATCTCTCCATTAGGCAGTCCATTGATAGTGGGGGTCGAACCTGTAACTGATTTCCTGTGTATACAAAAACCCACCTCAGTTTGGTTCACAGCTGAGGAGGTGATGTATTTACCTGTCCAATATCGATGTGTGTGTGTGTGTGTGTGTGTGTGTGTGTGTGTGTGTGTGTGTGTGTGTGTGTGTGTGTGTGTGTGTGTGTGTGTGTGTGTGTGTGTGTGTGTGTGTGTGTGTGTGTGTGTGTGTTTAGTCTCCGGATGTCATATCACGAGACATATTTTCCTTTTAAAGTTTCCATTGTAGACAGACAGACAAACAGACAGACATATAGACAGACAGACAGACAGACTAATAGATGAATGCCTCGTACTTGGTCTTGGAGTGAGAGAAGATCGAGGTGACGTCTCCTACCTCACCTCTTGACACAGTGAGGATATATTGACCTTTGAGGAGAAGGAGGAGGGGGGGGGGAGGAGGTACTGGGGGAGGTGGTAGATAAGGAGGAGGAGTAGGTAGTGGAGGAGGAGTAAGAGGAGGAAGAGGAAGATGAGGAGAAGAAAGAGGGGAAGGTGAGAAGGAGGAGGAATAGAGGAAGAGATGGAGTAGATAGTGGCGGAACAAGATGAAGAGGAAAAAGAGGAGAATCAGGAAGTAGAGAAAGATGAACAGCAAGAAGAATAAGAACAGGAAAACATCTAAACATTCAACCTTTCTTTCAAAGTTATTTTTTTTTATATATATCTTAATAAGAACATTTCCCAAACGGTTCATTCATATCAATATTAGTGTATGTTCTTTCTGTTTACGAGTTCTCTAGGTAAATATATCCTGTTATTTTCAAAAGATGAGTCAAATCCCCCCCCCCTCCCCCCCACCTCCTCTCACAAATTATTTTTAACCCTTCTGTAAACAAGTTCTCTGGAGCTAATTAGATCCAGGTTGGGGTTTTTTTCAGGTAATTTTATTCATTAGTCGTGATAGAAGGTAATGGGATGGTGTAGCCCGTATGTAAGGCAAGGTGTGGGGGTAGAGAGGTGGGCGGGTCAGGGGGTGGTGGGAGGGTTTTCATTGAGTTCGTTAGTGTAAGACGCATTATGAGATTATTTTAATATTTGATAAGTAAGAGTTCGCTGACCTGACTGACTCACTGACTCACCATCTTATAAACTAACCATGAACTAACTGACCAACTAAACAAATAATCACCTAACCCACTAAACTATCTAACTGACTTAACTAATTCATCTATCTAACTCTCTAACTACCTTACTCAATAGCCATTAACACACACACACACACACACACACACACACACACACACACACACACACACACACATCCACTACGCAGGTAACACGCCAGGTATAGTCAGGTGTTTGTCTTGATTATATTAAAGGCGTTTGAACAGTGAGCCATCTCAAGCCTTATGAATATGGAACCGGTTTGTGAGGTCGACTAATGGCTTTGAACACAATGGCTACTAACGTGACGTGTGTGTGAGAGAGAGAGAGAGAGAGAGAGAGAGAGAGAGAGAGAGAGAGAGAGAGAGAGAGAGAGAGAGAGAGAGAGAGAGAGAGAGAGAGAGAGAGAGAGAGAGAGAGAGAGAGAGAGAGAGAAGAGAGAGAGAGAGAGAGACAGAGAGAGAGACAGAGAGAGAGACTAAATAAGCATATAACATTAGCTCCTTCTTCCCTCTGCTTAGTTTATTCTCGTCTGATTTCATTCTTCTTCTTTTTCTTCTTCTTCTTCTTCATCTAATCCTCTCTTTCTGTTTATCTCATCCCCTTAATGGTTCTTCTTTCCCACTTCCTTTATCTCATTTTCTTTTTATTTCCATTCGCATCTTCTCTGTTCATTTTTCTTTCGTTCCTCACTTTCTCCCTTCCTATCCCTCTCTTTCTCTTTCTCATTAATTGTCCTCATTTATATTCTTATCTCCATATTCCCTACTTTCTTTTCTCTCTCTCTCTCTCTGTTGCTGATAATAGTCGACATGATAACAAGAATAATAAGAAGAATACCAACAAGAACAAGAACAACAAGATAACAATAAAGACATAACAAACACAAGGAAAAACACAGACCCCGACAAAGAACCGAGCGGCCGCCACCACAACAAGACCCCCCCAGGTGAGGCGGACTTAATTAAGCAAACATTATACAGGTGACTGAACCCTTTTAACTTAATCCAGAGTAAAATTAACTAAGAATATGGTACAGGGTGGCCGGTACCTTTGTTTAACGGACAATGAAGAGGAATATCCGGTGTATCGAAGAGAGGAGAGGAGAGGAGGAAGAGGCAGGCGACAGCGGCAGTCGAACCCTCGGTGTGTGTGTGTGTGTGTGTGTGTGTGTGTGTGTGTGTGTGTGTGTGTGTGTGTGTGTGTGGGTCGCTGCTACAGATTACACAAGTTACGCACTCCGCACTTAACTTTGGAGCGTCTCCCACTACCAAGACTAATTTGTCCAGCTGCAAGGGAAGGAGGGGGAGTAGAAGGAGGGAGTAGAAGGAGGGGGAGTAAGAGGGAGTGAAGCGACCCAAGATAGCGGGGAGACTGTGTTAGGGAGTTTGTGTGTTGGTCGTGTGTGTACCCTGGTTAATAAAGGCTGCTGGTATTCAGGTTTGTCCCCTCCATCACCCAGTAAGTCAACAATGTGTGAGTTACAGTCCAAATCAGTTTTAACTATTCAAAACTAGAAGCCACAGGGTATTAACTAGCCACACCTAAGGATGCTGGGGAAAACCCGTAATCCAGGACTTGTATAATATTAAACCTGGTTTTAACTAAACATTTAAGTTAAACTAAGTTCAACAACAGCATTGTGTGAGAAAACTAATGCTTTCTGGAATTACCAAGTTACCTCAGGGAAAACTGATTTAGACCTATTTCGGGTTGTACCTGTATCATATGTAACTCATTCATAGATAGATAGATAGATAGATAGATAGATAGATAGATAGATAGATAGATAGATAGATAGATAGATAGATATTGTAAATTCATTATAAACTATTACAAAGAAAAACATTATCAGAGAAAAACTGTTTATATTACATCAAAAGAAAATTACTGGGGTATAAAACAATATGTTCCGTTTGTTTAAGGATTAAGGATAAATACTATTTGTAAATGGAGTGATAAAGAGTATTACTAACTTACCCTCATTTGCATAACACGGGTGAAGTGTTTTTCCATACTAATCCCCAAAACACATTCTGTACTCTCAAGGGCTTAACAAACTGCTATTTATCCAGATCTTGATGATTAATAATTGTCACAGGTGTTGTTTATCGCTAGCCATATGATATAGTCTATGTGTGGGATTCGAATCTTTCAACACTGGTTCGAGTCCTTGGTCAGATTGGTTCAGTTGGGTTCACGAATCGATTATGAGGCAACAGTCACTGAATGCCGCTTAGATCTCCGGCTTAACTAACTCAGCTAAGGTAACTATTATTGTATTAGGATATTTACTATTAAGAAAATAAAATGGCGGCGAAGGTGTGGCTATTGGGGGAGGCTGGAGGCCACGTTTGAAGGGTTTTGTAGTAGTAGTAGTAGTAGTAGTAGTAGTAGTAGTAGTAGTAGTAGTAGTAGTAGTAGTCATTTTTGATCCCATGGCCGTTTGTCACCGTAACCTAGCTCTCGATGCTGCGCATAGGAGGAACGAGAACGACAAGAGAAGGGCATATGGGGAGAGAATTCAAAATGTTGATCAAGGCAGCTTCACTCCTCTAGTGTTCACAACCTCTGGTGGGATGGGCCCAAGTGCAAGATGTTTCTACGCCAGACTCGCGGAGCTGATCTCCGAACAGAAGCAGCAGCCCAGAAGTTATGTTACAGCCTGGATGAGATGTCGACTGTCCTTCTCTCTCCTTCGGTCGGCTTTGCTCTGCCTCAGGGGAACGAGAGCTTCTGCCCCTACTCCGACAACTGCTGCAGATATCGACTATGAGGCTACAGTCACTGAATGCCGCATGGATCTGCGGCTCAACTAATTTAACACAGATAGGATAGCTTCTTATGTATTAGGATATTTAATATTAAGGTAAATAAATGGTGGCGAAGGTGTGGCTATTGGGGGAGGCTGGAGGCCACGTTAAAAAAAAAAAAAAAAAAAAGTAGTAGTCGTAGTAGTAGTAGTAATATTTGCTGGTTACCTGCCGGCCACCCCTTGTCCACCCTACTACCAGCCCCCCATCTCTGCCTACCTCCCTACTCCACTACCCCCAACCCCCCTACCTCCCCAATCTTGAATTACCCCCCACCCCCCACTACCTCCCCACCCAATACCCCCACCCCCCACCACCTCCCACTCCACTACCCCCCACCCCCACTACCTCCCCCACTCCACTACCCCCCACCCCCACTACCTCCCCCACCCACTACCCCCACCCCCCACTACCTCCCCACTCCACTACCCCCCACCCCCCACTACCTCCCCACTCCACTACCCCCCACACCCCAACACTCCCACACTCTACCACCTACACCCCACACCCCACTCCCCACACTCCCCCACACTCCTACACCCCCACACACCCCAACAACACCCCCCACACCCCCACCCCTACACCCCCACACCCCCCTACACTCCCTTGGCAGCACCGACAGACGACATCCTAAACGTTGTGTCAATAAGAGATGTACCTGTACATGAAGTGAATGACAGTCAATTAACACATTAGACAGGCATGACAGGGAGAGAGAGACAGAGGCGTGGGTTAAAGAACTCTACTTAGTAATTATTCAGTGGTCCTAAACTAACCTCTTTCAACCACCTAATTATGCGGCTACCATGGAAATGATCAGGGAAATGACTCACTTCCTTTATAATTACACTCATGACAGTTCCCTGGTCCCAATAGCTCTCTACTTACTGGTAATAATATCTCAACTATTATGCCAGAGGACACAAGGACGTGTAAGGAGACTGTAGCTGCAATGAAGAGAAGACTGGCAATGTGGCAGAGAGAGAGAGAGAGAGCGAGAGAGAGAGAGAGAGAGAGAGAGAGAGAGAGAGAGAAAGAGAAAGAGAGAGAGAGAGAGCGAGTGAGAGAGAGAGAGAGAGAGAGAGAGAGAGAGAGAGAGAGAGAGAGAGAGAGAGAGAGAGAGAGAGAGAGAGAGAGCGAGAGAGAGAGAGAGAGAGAGAGAGAGAGAGAGAGAGAGAGAGAGAGAGAGAGAGAGAGATATTGTGGATAGGAGACTGAGGTAAAAGGGAGGGTGGGGTGGAGAGGAAGGTAAGGGAGAGTGGATGGGTGAGTGAGAGAGCGAGGAATGAGCAGGAGAGAGAGAGAGAGTGGGAGAGGAAAAAAAAGGAAAGCCGCTGGAGACAGACAGACAGACACAGAGAAAAAGATAGAGGTAAAGAAAAGAAAGAAAAGAAACACCTACATTCTCATTTTCACACAACTCCCCTCACCCCCTTCCCCTCCCCCACACAAAATAAAAAGATAGATTGAACAGGCCACCGACAAGAGAAGAAAGAAAAAAAGAAAGAAAAAAGAAAGAAGAGATGAGAGAAAGATACCCAAAAGTGATAGAACATTCACATCAAAACTAGAGAAAATTAATCGTCTTCTTGTGGGAAAAAAAATCATCCATCAGTGAAGTCAGGAAAAACAGACATACATCATAAATACTCAAGTTAATAAAGGTAACTTAATTATTACCAACATTCAAACAAATTAGGAAGAAGAAAAAAATCACCTCACCTGAAAAAATCTATGAGTCAGTTCAGTAAGGATATAAAATGTGCCATAAAGGACCCCCCCCCTCCTCCCCACCCCCAAATACTTATATATACGGGTGGTGAAGACAGTGATAAAACCGTGATAAAAGAATAGCCCTATCGCCTGCTG
>NW_024757794.1:199351-204351 GCF_018991925.1 Homarus americanus
CTTATAAAACCAATAAGTAACTTGTACGACACTTATTACAACTACACTCACTTACAGCCAAGACTTACACAGATACATACACACTTATCAACAAGGTCCAAACTCCTGTGAGCGTTGGTGTGATTGGCGAGAGCTCAGAACTGTAAGTCCAATAAGTTTAATCGAAAAATCTAACAATAAATGTCATTGGCCAATATTCACAACGATGGACCAATAGGATCATTCGAGATACCCGAGACTATTTTTACAATGAAAATGATTGGCTGGCTTTCAGAGTCATTGACATATAGGCTCATTCGAAAGAGCCAGTACATATTTTTTTTTCCCGATAAATACGACTGGCTAGTAATCATTCCACTTGACCAATAGGATCAATCAAAACACCTGAGGCTATTTTTTACGATGGAAATGATTGGCTGGCGTGGCAGAACACCTGAATTAACCGGACCATTCAAGATACAACAGACTTTCAATTTTGTATATATATATTTTTTTTTTGGGGGGGGGGAAGGGTTCAACCATTACTCGGCTCCAAAGGTAAGGTAGGAGTAAAGGTACGGGTAATTAAGGTGTAAATTCACGAAAATTTGAAACTTTATGACGTCGTTTGTAAAGTGGCAAGTCATTCGTAGTCCCAAATTTGCAATATTTCCGGAAAGTGTAATGTTTTGTGCATTAACCCGGATTAAGAGGAGAGAGAGAGAGAGAGAGAGAGAGAGAGAGAGACCACTACATAATCCGTAAATATAAATAAACGAATATAACACGGAAATAGCAATAGATAAATTAAACAAAGACTTTACCACTAAAACACACATTTACCCACAACAGATAAATAGCGTTGTTATGTTAGATTATTCCTCGTGTAATGGACGAAAAAAATATTATTATTTACAAAAGCACAAAACAGAGACATGTTATTTAATGGCGTGTTGTTATTATTTTTTTTAAGGAACAAGAGTTATTACCCTTATTATAATGATTAAGTAATGGTATAACGATATAATGTACTAATTAATTATATACACTTATACAGTAGTGAATAATACACATCAAAAGTTGTTTCAATGACGTACTAATGACGATGTGATTGTGGTACTGATTACGTATCTAATTAAGTTGACACAATAATAACAATAATAATAATAATAACAATAATAATAATAATAATAATAATAATAATACTAACAATAATGATAATAGTAATAATAATAATAATAACAATAACAATAACAATAACAATAATAATAATAATAATAATAATAATAATAATAATAATAATAATAATAATAACAATAACAGTAATAATAATTAATAATAATAATAATAATAATAATAATAATAATAATAATAATAATAATAATAATAATAATAATAATAAATAATACTAATAATAATAATAACAATAATAATAATAATAATAATAATAATAATAATAATAATAATAATAACAATAATAATAATAATAATAATAATAATAATAATAATAATAATAATAATAATAATAATAATAATTAATAATAATAATAATAACAAATAATACTAATAATAAATAATAATAATAATAACAATAACAATAATAATAATAATAATAATAAATAATAATAAATAATAATAATAATTAATAATAATAATAATAATAATAATAATAATAATAATAATAATAATAATAATAATAATAATAACAATAACAATAACAATAACAATAACAATAATAATAATAATAATAATAATAATAATAATAATAACAATAACAATAACAATAATAATAAATGATAATAATAATAATAATAACAATAATAATAATAATAATAATAATAATAATAATAATAATAATAATAATAATATATTTTAATAATAAATGAATAAATACAATACAAACCAATTGCTCTTAGTGTTACCAACCTGGACACATGTACCTGTTGTTTACCTGTAGTGATCATTAGCTAGACGTACCTGTGGAAAGAAGAGAGGTAATATTAATGAACTGGTATTTGAATAATAATAATAATAATAATAATAATAATAATAATAATAATAATAATTTTACTACTACTACTACTAATAATACTACTACTACTACTACTACTACTACTACTAATAATAATAATAATAATAATAATAATTGAAGTCTGATCTAATTACTGGAGCCAATAAAACAAGTAAACAGTAGATGAAATACAGTGTTGTTATATACACATACAATATTCAAACAATAACCTATATATTATTTCTGTAACACAAATACAGAGAGAATTAAACCGCTTCTGTAACAGGATACAGTGTGTAAGAAAAAACTGACATATTGTAATGCTTTTTTTTTGTAACGGGATTGGTAAAACATTGAAAGAATTTATTGTCTCTGTAACTAAATTGATAAAAGGAAAGAATGAAATTGTACTGTACTTTTTTAGAACGAAATTTATAGAACGAAAAAGTGTATATATATTCTACCTGGAACGAAAAAAACTAAACAGGAAGAAACAATTTTATCTCGAACGAAACTGAGAAGAAAAAGACACGAATATATGGTTTATTTTTAACGAATATGAAAGTAAAGTTAAAATACATTGATTTATTAAACGAAAAATTAGATTAACGATACAAAATATATGATTATTTAACGAAATTGGAAGATATAGGACGAAAACACACAATCTTTCTCAACAAAAATAAAAGATATAAAGATAACAACAAAAGATAACAAAAGATAACATACGTATGATAACAGTCTGATATCTACCTTAGGTTTTGTTACTTCTCTTTTCATCAAATATTTCATCTTTCTCCCCTTCCGTGTGTCGTAAAGAGAGAGACTGTCAGAATTCTACCCTTGCTTGCAAATTTATCTTGTTTTCATATTCAAATTGGGATTTACATGTGTATGCGTATCTATGCTGTGAGGGGTGGTTGTGGTGATGGGTAGGGGGTGGGGATTGTGGTAGGGGTTGTGGTAGGGGTTGTGGTAAGGACTGGTAGTAGATGGTGGGGGATAGTTGGTAGGAAGGGGTGGTTGTGGTGATGGGTAGGGGGTGGGGATTGTGGTAGGGTTTGTGGTAAGGAGTGGTAGTAGATGGTGGGGGGTAGTTGGTAGGAAGGGGTGGTTGCGGTGGTAAGGTTGATTGTGGTAGGGGAGGGTGAGGAGTATATGAATTGAGTAGAGAATGGTGGTGAGGATTGGCAGGGTATTACTGGTGATTGTGGTAGGAGAAGAGGTGTTGGTAGTGGTAGGAGGAATTGTTGTTATTATTGCAGTTTCTGGTTGTGGTAGGGAGGGGTGGTGGTGGTGGCGGTGTTCTTAGGGAGGGCTGGTGATAGTGGTGGTAGGGAGGTGACAGAGGAGCACCTGTCATTATAACCAACAAATAAAACATCAACAGCTGAATCACCACAAAAGAAACTCAAAATTCCCCTTTCATTAGAATATTCAGGTGAAGATTACAGGTAACTTAATTAACAACTACAGGTACAGACCCTCATACATATTAATAGCAGAACACAATTATTACCAACATGTATTACTATCGTCATTTGATTTCACTGTCGATATATAAAAATAATATATTGGTTTAACAAGATATAAGATTTTGAATATAGGAAAGTTAGCTTAATATACCATTGGAACATATATAAATTATACCTCAACGATAATATAAGTAGTATGAGTGTTTATCAGTAATATAACCTGGATATACGGAGGGATATATTAGGTTAGGATGGATGACTCTCCCAGGTACAGTTGGATGAGCATATACAATGCTTCATCCACCTCGTCAACGCTCAGGAAGGGTATTGCAATGTGTATGTATGTGTGTGTGTAGGGGGAGGAGGGGGGGTAAGGGGGGGGGGACAGTATAAATTCTACCTGTTTTACCTATTTTAGTCTACCTATTAATCACAGGTAGTAAGGCAGGTAGAGAGATCACACTCCTGCTATTATCGAGGTTGTTCATTAGAGGTCTGGTTCCTTGACTAAAAACATGTGAGGTTAGGTGTTTGAGACGAGTGATTATTGTAAGAAAAATAGCCTGAAGGAAGGAAGGAAGGAAGGAAGGAAGGAAGGAAGGAAGGATACCCACACATAGTTCAGGATATAGAATGAGTTATTACAAGTTTTATAATAGAGAAAGAGAATATTGTGCCGCAGAAAGCTCCACAAAGCGACACAGTTAACAGGGTATAAAATAAACTTGGGGGAGGTAGTTGAACCTATGTAAATTTATTTCTCTCTCTCTCTCTCTCTCTCTCTCTCTCTCTCTCTCTCTCTCTCTCTCTCTTATGTAATTTGGTATCAAGAACCGATGATTTGGTTGTTGATACGGAATTCTGTATTTTTAACTATCTTCTCTGTCTGTCTGTCTATCTTCTCTGTCTCTCTGTCTCTCTTTCTTTCTCTCTCTCTCTCCCTTCTCCCTCTCTTTCCTTCCTCTCTCTCTCTCTCTCTCCATTTCTCTTTCTCACAACACACACACACACACACACACACACTGCAAATTTGGTAAGAAGCTTCTACACCATCCCCGACACCGGCTCCTACTACCACCTGAGATCCCTTGTCCGAGAATTGCTGTTCGACACCACAACCGCATCCAGCCCATACGTGCACGAACTGATCGCTATAAGAACAGCCCAGTCCCAACCATTGTAAAAATTATCAATAACTTGTAATAAATCAGTGTACTCACTCCCAGTAAACACTGCTCCTTACACTGTCACTATGTTGAAATGAACTGTAGTTTGAGCTTTTCCCCATCTAGTTATTATATATCTTATTTGTGTCACTTATGTTACTTGTATATTATTTGTAATTCGAAACCCATTCCCCAAATATGTAACTGTATATTTTCAGCCTTCTGGCTGCCAAGCTCTTTCAATAAACCGTTAATTATTATTATTATTATTATTATTATTATTACACAATAGGTTGACATTTCTCTCGCCTTTCCACTTAACATCACCAGGTAGGTGGGTGAGGGAGGTGGAAGGGAGGGGGGTGTGGA
>NW_024757794.1:209351-231851 GCF_018991925.1 Homarus americanus
AGAAGCTTAGTTGAGGCGCCAGTAGTCTTGGGACAACTGGCACCAATGAGGGTCGTCTGGTAATATGCTCGCTCTTATTGTAATCTCTCGAGTGTCTGGTGGAGGTCTCTGAAACTTGTGGGTGAAACTGTAACTTGTGGGTGAAACTGAAACTTTTAGAAGAGACTTAAATTTGTGTAAGGTGTCTCTTGAAACTTATATAAGATCTTGAAACTTCTGGGTGAAAACTGAAACAGATTTTACTGACAAACCAGAAAACTGCTTAATAGTGTGGACACAGCCAACACGTGTTTTGGTTGTTGGTGGTGGTAGTAGTAGGGAGGGTCGTTAGGTGGGTGTGGGTAGGTGTAGGTGGGTGTGGGTGGTGTGTGTGGGTGGGTGTGGGTGGTGGTGTGTGTGGGTGGGTGTGTGTGGGTGGGTATGGGTGGTGTGTGTGGGTGGTGATGGTGTTGTTCGTTCAGCCTCGCTCCGGTGAAGTGATCGACCCACGAAATATATGCCCCAGGAGTATTGCAATACCTACGCCTCTTGTCGCTCTAAAGTAAATAATATCGTAGAGGTTAAAATATATTTCCCATCTTATAGGATACTTCAACATATTAATTCCCGGTTACTTCCAATCTTTTCCGGGTTTCTTCCTCCTCTCTCTTCTTCTTCTTCTTCTTTTTCTTCTTCTTCTTCTTCTTCTTCTTGCTTCTCCTTCTTCCAAATACTACATATGTCCTTCCCTTTTTATCAGTTTGCCTCCTCCTCCTCTTCCTCCTCCCCTTCACCCTACTCCTCCTCCCTCTCCCTCTACCCCACTTTCATCACCTCCTCCTCCTCCTCCTTCCATCTCCTCCTTCACTCTCACACCTCCATTGTCATCCTAACCACCCTCCTCCCTCTCTCTTCTTTCTCCTTCTTTTCCCCCTGAAGGCCTCTTTCCTCCCCCCTCTTCCTCCTTCTCCCTCTCCCACCCCCTACCCTCCCCCCTCCTCTCTTCTTCCCCTCACCCCTCATTTCTCTTCTCCCACCTCCTACACCACTACAGTTTTGGCTTTCTACACTTGAGATAAAAGCCCGTGAAGTCTCCTGACCACTTGGAGGAATACTGACGACTCGAGTACAATAGTGGCGCCTCCAGGTATTATGCTCCAGGTATTATGGCTCAGGTATTATGGCTCGGGTATTATGCTCCAGGTATTATGGCCCAGGTATTTTGCTCTAGGTATTATGCTCCAGGTATTATGTCCCAGGTATTATGCTCCAGGTATTATGCACCGGGTATTATGAACCAGGTATTATGCTCCGGGTATTTTGCTCCAGGTATTATGCTCCAGGTATTATGCTCCAGATAAAAGGCCTGCTCTGGGTAAGGGAAAACGGGCTATAGTGTCTGGTTAATAACATTTTCCCATAAGTAGATATTCTTAATGATCTACAGTGATGTTTAGTAGATGCTGTAAATGAATGTACAGTACACACACACACACACACACAGACACACACACACACACACACACACACACACACCCACACACACACACACACACACACACACACACACGAGTGGGCAGTAACACTCTTCTCCCACTCAGTATTCCAACCAAGTAGTGGCGCTGGTCACGTGTGTCCTCTCACAACCGCTTAATACCCTCATGATAAAGGAGGATCCTGCATTCATAGCACGCACCATAAGCCATACACCGCGCCACTATATACAACACCATAAGGGAAAACCCACACTATTACCGAGGGTCTATTATTACCAACAGATACCATATCACCTGTTATCGTTATCATATTAACACTTACCTTTTATCGTTATCATACAATACCTCTACTCTTATCACATCATACAATAATTTACTCTGTCGTTAACCATAATAATACCTCTACTTTTATCGTTTACCACACTTACCTTATCAGTTAATAATAACACTTACTCTTATCGTTATCATACAATACCCCCTACTCTTTATCGTTATCATACAATTTACCTTATCGCCATCATACACACCCCCAATTTTATCGCCATCATACACACTCCCCACCTTATCTTAATACACATTAATACTTACTCTTATCGTTATCATACAATACCTCTACTCTTATCGTTATCATACATTACCTCTACTCTTATCGTTATCATACAATACCTCTACTCTTATCGTTATCATACAATACCTCTACTCTTATCGTTATCATACAATACCTCTACTCTTATCGTTATCATACATTACCTCTACTCTTATCGTTATCATACATTACCTCTACTCTTATCGTTATCATACATTACCTCTACTCTATCGTTATCATACATTACCTCTACTCTATCGTTATCATGCATTACCTCTACTCATCTCTCATCATTTATTTAATTTTTCCCTTCATTTTCTTACAATTATGAAATTTCTTATCATTTCTAATCTTGTAATTTCTTTCTAGGTGATTAAATATATACACAGGTAAATTAATACATAAACAGGTGAATTGATATATAAAAAGGTTAATTAGTATATAAACAGGTCAATATAAACAGGTAAATTTATATCAATAAAGATGAAGCAAACACAAAGGTAAATTTATAAATATATACAAAAGGTAAAATATAATCCTGGCAACAATTTAAGATCCGCAGATAATCCCGCTGTAAGTAAGACGGCTGCAAGAGACCCCAGCATTCCCGTATTGGTTTACGAGAGGCTAACTAAAAGTCACAGAAAAACCTTGTATAAACTTACATATTTTACTCGGATGGTTAGCTATCGTGGGTTAGCTATCGTGGGTTAGCTATCGTGGGTTAGCTATCGTGGGTTAGCTATCGTCCCTTGTTCTACGAAGGTTCCTTAAAGCGAGTCTTCTTCCTCTTACACACACACACACACACACACACACACACACACACACACACACACACACTGAAGGAATCTATGGCTTCAGCTCTCATTAAACGGGGCTATTAATGTTATACGAGATCCTTATCGAAATGTTGGCTTAAAAATAAAACCTCTTGTGTTAATTCTCGGTTCAATATCGTTTTCGTTGGGTTTATTGTCACTCAGGTGAATATCTTGGACCGGAGAGGAAAAATAGGAAAATTGGTTTAAGATTTTCCATCATGTTTTTTGGTTTAAGACAGGAAGGTGGAGTGGGGTTGTGGACCTTGCTAGTATTTATGATCTTGCCTGAGACTCTCATCTAAGCCCCTTGGCTATCATTATCGACAGAGTCTAGACCCCCGACATGTTCAATGGGCAGCTTGTATTACTTTAAGTGATTACAACATCCAAACAAACTTCCTGGGAATGGCCTCGTCGACTGTTAACCGCAGGCAGTGTTTAACAGCATCGTCACTCTGGACTCCTCAAGGAACAAAGAATAAATTGAGTGGAAGACAATTTCACGGTCGTCTCAGGCAACTGCTGTGTTGTTTGTTTTGTTTCCGCTTGAGGTAGTGACCTCCTCAAGCCTGATGGTACGGGTATTATATCCGGGTTGTAACAGGGAAGAAAAAAACTCGCATCAGAACATCTATTTTTCCAGGGTTCGAAATGATCGGGTTCAATGGTTCGGAATTTCAAGAAAGCGACTGAGTGAATGAGTCTTTTGTCTTCTTGGTTCCTGTATAAATGGAACCAAAATCACGACCGAGACTTTGGTACTTGAGAGCACAAGCGGACCCTAAAGCTTGATATGGACCCTGTCTAAATGGGCCCCCAGTCCAAATGGGCCTCAATCCTAATGGTTCCTAAATCCAGAGCGGCTCCAATTCTAAAGGTTTCGTTGAGTTCAAAGACCTATTAGGTTTGAGAGGTCAGTTAGAGAGATAAGGGTCAACTCGTTTAGTCTTGACCTGATGTGACCTCATCTAGGACGAGAGGCGTTTTGTATATATATGTAGATTGGGTGAAATAAACATGCATAGAGCTGGAGATGCAACTTACACACACACACACACACACATTGACACACATTAGCCACACATTAATAATACTACACACACACACACACACACACACACACACAAAATAGTTTTCTCCAGTTGTCATAATTTTTGATGATAAATGAGAGATTGCATAACAGCATTTCCAAATATGAGAGAGAGGAGAGAGAGAGAGAGAGAGAGAGAGAGAGAGAGAGAGAGAGAGAGAGAGAATACCATATAAAAAGAGACAAATAACTAAAGAGACAGAGAGACAGACAATTTTCGAGATAAAAATGAAATATTCTCAGTTGACATGTCAAGATTACATCACCTAGCCTTTGAAAACAACACAGACATTATATTTCAAGTTAGTATGTGTGTGTGTGTGTGTGTGTGTGTGTGTGTGTGTGTGTGTGTGTGTGTGTGTGTGTGTGTGTGTGTGTGTCCTTCCATTTATCATTCTCTTCTTCCTTAACGATAAAAAAGGAGATTTATTGAGCTTTTTGGGTTCATGGTGGCAGCGGCTTGTTCCCTTCTCCGTCTCTCTTTTTGTCTGTCTGTGTGTCTGTGTGTCTGTCTGTGTGTCTGTCTGTGTGTCTGTGTGTGTCTGTGTGTCTGTCTGTGTCTGTGTGTCTGTGTGTCTGTCTGTGCGTCTGTCTGTGTGTCTGTCTGTGTGTCTGTGTGTCTGTGTGTCTGTCTGTGCGTCTGTCTGTGTGTCTGTCTGTGTGTCTGTCTGTGTGTCTGTCTGTCTGTGTGTCTGTCTGTCTGTCGATAAAGAGAGAGTGTCCGTACGGTAACTTATGGTTCAGTTTGTTATGAAAGATTTACTTACGTTACATTAAGTTAGGTTAGGTTAGGTTAGGTTAGGTTCCCCCGCCTTCAGAAGTGTTGGTGAGGGCGAGGAGCCTCTTACCTCCCCTCTATAAGCCTCGGCTCCAGGTACCAAACAATTACCCGAGACTCTTTAATTTTTCCATCCCGGAGGCTGAAGGTAAATTACTCCCCGGTATGAGTAGATCTATCGACTAACTTGAACAACTGTAATGGCTTTTTAATATTCTTGTTCAAACTGAAGTACAACTTTTTAGAGCAGGGAAGAAGAGGGAGAGAGAGGGAGGAAGGGAGAGGGGGGAGGAAGATGGAGGGAGGGGGAGGGAGGGAGAGAGGGAGGAAGATGGAGGGAGGGAGAGGGAGGAGGAAGAGGGGGGGAGGAAAAGGGAGGAGGAAGAGGGAGAGGGAGGGAGAAAGGGGTAGGTAGGGATGGAGGAAGAGGCAGGGAGGAAGAGGGAGAGAGGAAGAGGGAGAGAGGAAGAGAGGGGGAGACGGAGGGGGAGGGAAAGGGAGGGAGAAAGAGAGAGGGAGGAAGATGGAGGGAGGAAGAGGGAGAGGAAAAAGATGGAGGGAGGAAAAGAGAGAGGAGGGAAAAAAAGAGAAGAAGGAAAAGGGAAGAAGAAGGGGGAGGAAGAAAGAGAGAGGAAGGAAGAGGGAGGGAGGAAGAGGGAGAGGAAAAGGGAGAAAGAAACATGGAAAAAGAGGGAAGTAGAAAGCCAATCTAGATATCAACTATGGGTAATCTTACACAGGTAAAAAAAAAATAATAAAAAAATCCACCAGGTGTACAACTCATCTGTGAAATGAATAACACACTGATTGCGATTTCAGACAGGTGTGTGTTCTCAGGTAACCTACACTCGTCTTGATCAACCTCTCTCAGACGTCTTATTTTTACTAATCATCTTGAGTGGCGAGTTACCTTCAATAGCTCGTGTCAATATGAGGTCTGTGAGTTTTAGCTTCACTTATTGGACAGGGTCTTGCAAGGGGGTTAAACTTCGATTGAGTTTAGTTATTTTCCATCTCCTGTATCTGTGTAGAGGTGAAATATTGATAGGAATAGCCAGAGATGAGAGAAGAAGCGAGAGGAAAGTGATACAAGAAGAGATAATACATACATACACACATACATACATACATACATACATACATACATACATACATACATGCACACATACATACACTTCCTGTAACTTTACTGGTTGTGTTATAGTGAATCTACACAAACATACCTGTATTTTTTTAATTAACTTTCTTAAATCATCTTAACTCACCTGTGGTCTCTCGTTGGTGATTAAATGGCCGTCAAGGAACCTCAGAGGTGTGCAAATTAAAGTGAATTATTTGCCTTGATTTATTATCCTGATTGACCAACACTACACTACACTACACTACACTACACTACACTACACTACACTACACTACACGCTGAAGAAGTTTACTTACAAGTCTTAAGTGTGTTTAAGATTGATTAAATTAATGTAAGTTCAAAATCTATTACTTTACCTAATTACGACAGGTAAATTAAGTGGCTGTTGCTTGTCTTTCATAACGCCAGGCGAACTTTTCATCACTGGTCTTTCCTAACGCCAGACGAACCAAACTTCACCATTCACAACTACACGATCTCGGCCACCAACCTAACCTAACCTAACCTAACCTAACCTAACCTAACCTAACCTAACCTAACCTAACCTAACCTAACCTGACTTAAACTTAGTCATGGTTCTTGAGGTTGAACAAAAGCCAACAACTGTGTAACTCTGTGTGTGTATTACGTGTGTGTAACTCTGTGTGTGTATTACGTGTGGGTGTGTCTACCTCCACCTGGCGCACCTGAAGCCTAATTAACGTTATTAACTTTGTGTATATATGTGTAGCACCTGTGAGTAAGTCTGTCTTCCTGGTGTGTGTGTGTGTGTGTGTGTGTGTGTGTGTGTTAAATTGATTTTTATTATTTTTGTTTGTTTACTTTTGTTTATTGCTGTTATTTGTTTCTTTGTTGTTTAATTTTCCTTTTATACATATTATTATTATTATTATTATTATTATAACATCACTCCTGCAACACCACACCACCACCTCACTATCACCCCAACACCACACCACCACCTCACTATCACCCCAACACCACCACACCACCTCACTATCACCCCAACACCACACCACCACCTCTCTACTGCATTTATTATCAGTAAATATGTAAATTGACTCGGGTCTTTAGCGCTCGGTGTACAGTACTGTATAATGGAAGAAGGGGGAAATATCCCACCATCCTACAATTGTAAATTTCCCAAAGTAGGAGTTTGGGAAAATGAATTTGGTCTCGTATGTGATAAGTGTAGTGAACCAAGAATTATATAGAGGAGTATAATAATAATAATAATAATAATAATAATAATAATAATAATAATAATAATAATAATAATAATAATAATAATAATAATAATAATAATAATAATAATAATAATAATAATAATAATAATAATAATAATAATAATAATAACGAATAGAAAAACATGAAGAAAAAACCCAAGTTAAAAAAATCCAACACCAATGACTTAGAAAATACTCAACAAACTCGTCTATTTAAGTCAGCTGCTGTAAGTAGGTAGAATCTCATTTCCAAATCAAAACACACACACACACACACACACACAGAGCGGAGGTGGTAAAATGGTATTAATTTGTGATCTCTTGGTATTGGTGTATATGCAATAAACACCTAACCCCGTTTAACGAGGTGTGGGTATGCATAGGCAATTAGCCAGGGCAGGTGTGTGTAGTGCTGTGGTACGTGGCCTTTACCTTTACCTGTCAGTGCAACACGTTAATTGGAGAGGAAATTTGTATCGGTTTTTGCAGGTAGGAAATACGATGTGTTAACTCTTTTGTTTTTGGTTTATTTATCTGTATTTTTATTTTGACTAGGTTGGAATTCAGGTTGGAGTTGGGTTGGGTTGGGTTGGGTTGGGTTGGGTTGGGTTGGGTTGGGTTGGGTTGGGTTAGGCTGATTTGGGTTGGGTTGGGTTGGGTTGGGTTGGGTTGGGTTGGGTTGGGTTGGGTTGGGCTGGAGTTGGGTTGGGTTGGAGCTGGGTTGGGTTGGGTTGGGCTGGGCTGGGTTGGGTCTGGGTTGGGTTGGGTTGGGTCGGGTTGGGTTGGGTTGGGTTGGGTTGGGTTGGGTTGGGTTGGGTTGGGTTGGGTTGGGTTGGGTTGGGTTGGGTTGGGTTGGGTTGGCTTGGCTTGGGTTGGGTTGGGTTGGGTTGGTTGGGTTGGGTTGGGTTCCAGGTTGGGTTGGGTTGGGTTGGGTTCGGTTGGGTTGGGTTAAGTGTGTGTGATTGGTACTCCGGGGAAGTTACTTGAGGTAATACAACAGGTTACCTTCGAGAGACGTGGGGTAGGGAGGGGGAGGAGGAGGGAGTTAAGGGGTAGGGAGGAGAAGGGAAGAAGGGTGAGGTGAGGGGGAGGAGGATGAAACAGGGTTGACCACACTGTCTATACACCTGATGTTTACTAATTAATCCTCACCTTTAAGCCAGGTATCCCTTAAGTAATACCGCGGAACCCTACCTTAATCTGACGAGGGTTCCTTATCTATGGCTTGCTTTAATCTGACCAAGGTAACCCTCACTTAAACCCTACCCCCCTCCCCCTCACCCCTTTAATTCTGGCGAGGCTTCACTGCTATGGACAACATTTCCCAAGGCTTCCCCAATTCTGTAGAGGATTCCTTAAATAAAAAACCCTAATTCTGACGAGGTTTCCCAAAGGCTTCCCCAATTCTCAACAAGACTTCCTTAACTAAAATGACTAAGGGTCCCATTACATAGCAAAACTTCAATTAAAAGTTATTATTTTTTTTCGCGTTTAGTTTCATTATTTGCTGCACTAAGACTACAGTATGTCATCAGCTGTTTTCAGAATTAATGTTACATATATACGAATTTTTTCCTGATGTTGGAATTATATATCTGATTATTAGAACGTCTGTCAGTGAGGAGGAGAGAATTGAGAGAATGAGGGCAGGGAGGAGGAGGTGAGAGGTGAGGGGCAGGAGGAGGAGGGTGAGGAGGTGAGGGGCAGGGAGGAGGGTGAGGTGAAAGTGGAGAGGTGGGGTGAGGGGCCAGGGGAGGAGGGGTGAGAGGTGGGGGAACAGAGGTGAGGGACAGGGGAGGAGAGGGTGAGAGGTGGGGGCGGGGGGTGAGAGATTGAAGTGGGGAGAGGGGTGGGGGTGAGGGGGGCGGGGAGGAGAGGGGTGAGAGGCTGGGGGGCAGCCGGGGAGGAGGGTGTAGAGGTGAGGGGGCGGGGAGGGAGAGGGTGGAGGTGAGGGGCAGGGCAAGGGGGTGAGAGGTGAGGGGGCGGGAGAGGTGAGGGTGAGGTGGAAGGGGTGAGAGGTGAGGGGTGGGAGGAGAGAGGTGAGAGGTGGTGGAGAGGGGTGAGAGGTGAGGGACGGAGGGAGAGGGATGAGGTGAGGGGCGGGGGTGAGAGGGTGAAGTGGAGAGGGGTGAGAGGTGAGGGGGCGGGGAGGAGAGGGATGAGAGGTGAGGGGGTGGGGAGGAGAGGGGTGAGAGGTGAGGAGTTAGAGCCACAGCTGCAGACGTCCTCAAAAAACAATGTAGATGGCCCCTCTCTCTCCCTCGTCTCTCTGTCTCTCGTGATCTCTCTTTCTCACTCTTATTAACGTAGATTAAGTGCAAAGGAGAAGTGAGGAATATGTTGGTAGGTAAGGAAGATGTGGAATAAGGAGGGAGAGAGGGAAGGAGGGAAATAATGAGACGAAAGAATAAGAGACAAAGAGATAAATAAAATCAATACTAAAGAGAAATTAATAAAGAGGAAATACAAAACGAAACAATAGTATTTTTAATTAGCAAAAATGAAAATAATTATAGTGACAGATGAACCAAAAACCGAAAGGAAACACAGGGAAATAGACCAGAATAAGATAAAATAGGAACTAGTGGAAAATAATATCGAAAATACGACTAGGAGAAATTAATAGGACTTTGAAATAGTTTAGGAGAATGAGGGAGAACTACTGCCTTGCTTCTTATGGCGAGGTGAAACGAGGAAGCAATTAGTGATGTGACGGGAGGGAGGAAGGGAAGGAGGGGAGGGAGGGAGAGGGATGGAGGGAGAAAGGAGGAAGGGAGGGAGGGATGGAGGGAGAAGGAGGAAGGAGGGAGGAGGGATGGTGGGGAGAAAAGGGAGAGGGGGAAGGAGAGGGGAGAGGGATGGAGGGGGAGAAAAGGAGGGGAAGAGGGAGGAAGGGAGGCAAGAGGGGGAAGGGAGGGAAGGGAGAGGAAGGGAAGGAAGGGAGGGAAGGAGAGAAGGGATGTGGTGGATCAATGTTTTGTGTGTCGTGGGTGAGACAAGTGTGCCGTCAGGGGTTGTGCGGGTCTTCCTCTTCTTCCTCCTCCTCTTCCTCTTCTTCCTCCTCTTCTTCCCCCTCCTCCTCCTCCACCTCCTCTTCCTTCTGGCCCAGGAGTAGTGTGAGGGGAAGGGAAGGCGTAGATGATGTATTACAATGATAAGTGTAGTGTATGTGTGTGTGTGTGTGTGTGTGTGTGTGTGTGTGTGTGTGTGTGTGTGTGTGTGTGTGTGTGTGTGTGTGTGTGTGTGTGTGTGTGTGTGTGTGTGTGTGTGTGTGTGTGTGTGTGTGTGTGTGTGTGGTGTGGTGGTGTGTGTGTGTGTGTGTGCGTGTTTGCATGTATGTCTCTGTATCATTCTTTGTATCCATCACCTTATCTATCTATACTCGGATCTCTCTCTCTCTCTCTCTCTCTCTCTCTCTCTCTCTCTCTCTCTCTCTCTCTCTCTCTCTCTTTCGATAACAACAGGAGGCAAGTGAGGGAGGATTAGGAGTGCGTCTCTCTTAACTCACTTTATCACATACGCTCAACAATAACCCTAATTAACAACCTCTAGAACACCTGCCACGATCACCACCTGGAGGAGGAGGGAGCCAAGTGGTGAAGCTCATCTATAAAGTAAACAGAGATAAACTCATCTATAAAGTAAACAGAGATAAATTAGAGTCACTCGAGGCTCAATATTACCCTGGGGTACTATAGATAGAGGGCCACTCATTTGTTATCATCTGTCGCCTTCCCTCTCTCTTCCCCCTCTCTCTCTCTCCTTTCCACCACCCCTCCCTCTCTCTTCCTCCACTCCTCCCTCTCCTTTCCTCCACCCCTCCACACCCCACTCCCCCTCTCCTCCCGGTTAAGAGGAAGGGTGGGTGTTTTGGCTTCACTCATCCCTACACAAAGAGTTGAATTCTCCCAAAGATCCATATACATCCTTAATCAGATCAAAATACCTTTCTGTCAGCATAATGATCAACAGCTGACGTGATAAACTTAGCCAGGGACTCTCTCTGTCTCTCCATATAGCACCAGTCAGTGAGAGAGAGAGAGAGAGAGAGAGAATGACAAGAAACTAGACAAAGCGATTGGAATTTTCTTTGCTAAGGAGGACAATTAAGAGCTGAAAGAAGTCCCCTTCCCCACCCCACACACACAGGGCAGACAGTTCCACCGCCTTAAGGAGACAGACACAGACACAACAGCTGCCTCCTCACCAGCCGACGAGCTCACCAGATGTCAGAAGCCAAGAGGAAAAGGAGGAGGAGGAGGAGGAGGCAACTACATTAGATTGTCACATCACTCTCGTTCAGGTCTTTAAGATGTTCACAATAATAACTAAAGACGTCATCCATACAACACAGATGGTCAGTTTCTCCTTCTGATCTATTGCCAAGGTTCTCCTGGACGAGTAGGCTAGATTTATCCATAATTGGTTACCAGACGGGAATCCTAAATCAATCAGGGTCGCTTCTTCTCCGGTGTGCCATTGTGCTGCACCAGTGGAAGGAGGAAAATACAGCCCACTCAACCACTGCCAGACAAAAACACGACCGCGGGAGGAAATCAAGAGGCTGTTTTGTTGCTACGAAATTGGCTGCTGCAGTTTCTCTTTATTACACCAGGTACAAGTTTATATATAGAGAGAGAAGCTGTAATTATTATGTGTCGTGAGAAAATGGCGTTGGTTAACTTTGGGAAATTTATTTTAAACTGTTAACTTTTTTTGAGGATGGTAGTTTAACCCTCTTGAAGATTTTAGGGTTAAGCCATCGTGTTCAAAGGGTTAAATCATAGTCATCAAAGAGTTAAACAATCGTCCTCAAAGGGTTAAACCATCGTCCTCAAAGGGTTTAAACCATCTGTCTTCAAAGAGTTAAGCAATCGTCATCAAAGGGTTAAACCATCGTCATCAAAGAGTATAACAGTTAATTATGATAAACATCGCCCATTGATCTCTCTCTCTCTCTCTCTCTCTCTCTCTCTCTCTACAGACTACTTCGCTACAGACGTTAATACTAACAGCCACACCTTACCTGGATCACCTAATAACTTTGGCTTCAAACTACTGGACCAAGTCACCCTAGTGAGCTCTGTCGCCCCTGACCACACCCCTGACCACACCCCCGACCACATCCAGGAGTGAGAAACTGGGTGTCTAATCTTCATGTGATTTATGCATTTTCTAAACCCAACTTTCCCTTCCTGGTTTAACTCGCGGAAGGCTTAAGGGCAACGATCCCGAATGCAAAATATTTTCTGACTTCCAATAGTGTCTAAAATCTTTCGACTCCTCCTGAGGGTAAAAATGCTCTTAAATTTTTCATCGACCAAAAAGGAGGGGATGGCAAGACGCTCCACCACACAACACCTCACCACCAACACCTCACCACCAACACCTCACCACCAACACCTCACCAACACCTCTCAATATCGGTGAAGCGTCACTTGCATTACCGATAAGAGTTCAGACCCTCGGGCGATGGACCAACTGCAAGACGTTCAACCAAACTAAGATTTTTTTTTTTAGCATTTAATTTCGAAAAAAAAAACATTTAATCCGTTTTATTTATTTTTTATCTAGGTTAAATATTTTTATGAAAGAGGATTGTTATTTATCTGATCAATTATTGGTTAGGTTAGGTTAGAATCATTATCACCTTTATTGTGTTACACTTTAACTTTCATTATCCCGTATACAATGCAAATGGCGTTACGTCCTTTTTATATCAATAGATATTTAAAGTTTACAGGTAAGATAAACAGAAAGATGGACACACACACACACACACACACACACACACACACACACACACACACACACACACACACACACACACACACACAAAACCAATAACACTAGACATACAAACACAGTCACATAAATAAAGGAGCGGGCTCATAAATACAACAATGGTCTGTATTACACCACCACACAACCACTCCTATATCTCGCCACTCCTGATTAACGACCCTTGCCCTCTAACGACCTCCTTAGCGATCGTTTACACACCATTGATGCCTTTGTCGATGGTGTGACGGTAATTGGTAGTTATAAAGGTGGGTGTGTCAGTGAGGTGATGTAAGGGTCGTGTTTTAGAGTCATACATACATACATACATACATACATACATACATACATACATACACACGCGCGCGCTTTTCACTCTGGGTTAAAAACATACACCGTAATAGGGCAATAGACTCCTACCTATTAATAAATCGTCAATTACATATTTCACACAGTTACATCACGCTGGGAAATAATGAACATGATTGTATTATTAATTCTAGTAAGTTAATATATATAAACCTAAATGCAATCATAAAGGAATTTAACTGTTTTTGAATTTTTTGGACTAGCTAATTACAGGTGTAGGATAGGTTAGGTTAGGTTAGGTTAGGTTAGGTTAGGTTAGGTTAGGTTAGGTTAGGTTAGGTTAGGTTAGGTGAACATAAATTAAATATGGGGGGGGGGGAGATATAGACGAATAATGATAGGAATAGGGAAGATAAATAGGTAGATTATGAGGAAGGGGAGTAAGGACATAGGTAAATAGAGGAGAGGGGAGGGAAATAGGTAGATAAATAGAGGAAATGAGAGAGAGAGGGAGAAATATATGCCGAGTCTTATGTCAAGTATAATTCTCTCTGTTACTCTTAGCTATGTAGTGGGTGCCAGTGGCTGCCAGTGAGTGCCAGTGAGTGCCAGTGGGTGCCAGTGAGTGCCTGTGGGTGCCTAGCTAGTCTATCGTGTTACGCTTTTTGGTAAAAGTTGAGGACATTTTGTTCTTCTCTACTGCAGTGCGTCAGCTGGACCACTTCAGAGACCGCTAGGCTAAAAGTTATATCACACACATAATTATTTCTTCCTCATTCACAACTGTACCTTATTCTCTCTGTGTCTCTTTGTCTCTCTCTCTCTCTTTCTCTCATTCTCTCTCCCTCTGTTTCCCTCTCTCTTTCTGTTTCTAATTGCATTTGTATATTTACATATCTAACCTAACCTAACCTAACTTTCCCCCCCCCCTCTCTCTCTCTCTCTCTCTCTCTCTCTCTCAAATTTAGATTAGCTTCCAACAAACAAACAACAAATTAACTCATATTTTTACAGAGGTTCAGAATATTTTATCCTTCCTCTCTTCCCTTGTGTTTTTGTAGACGTTCTGTGTACACTAATTTTTTACCCCAATTCCACCTAAAAATCTTAATTGCCTTCCACCAAACAGGTAACTATTTTACCTTGTGGTTGTGTACATGGTCAAAGAATACGTCTAGTCTTGTTTTTTGTCCTGACGTTTCAAACCAAAATGTTAATCTATAAACATCTGATAATTCACGATAGTAAAAGAGTGTTTGTGAGAAGCGACTTCCCTCTTTAGAGTATGTTTCCTCAGTATAGAGGACAATAGATGGTCTCTCCTGTCAGCTAAACGAAACAAAAGATTCATTTGGTTCTCTACATGGGAGGAGGAGCGTACCTGGGTAATTCTCTACCCTAAAAAAAAACACAGGTCCTTTGAGATGAGTTGCCACACAGGTAAGTCGAGGTAGAGAGGGAGAGAGAGAGAGGGAAAGACTCTTTCAACCATGGTCTTGTGGAAGCTAAGGTATAAAACATCCTTTCATCTGTTTGTACGTAAGGCAAGAAGACTCTCTCCTACCTTCGTCTTCTCCTCTTAAGACTCATAACAATGTATAGGTATGTGTGTACACCGTTTGATATTGTTCTTATTTGGACCATGCCCAGGAGAGGGAGTCTTTGGATGTTTAGAAACGAAAGGCTCTTTTATCTGTTAGTAGCTGAGACTAAGACTCTCTCTCTCTCTCTCTCTCTCTCTCTCTCTCTCTCTCTCTCTCTCTCTTTAAATACCTTCCACTGGCGCCTTCTCTATCACCTCAAAACAGCACCACGCCTCAAATCACCTTCTCGAGGGCGTTGCTACATTGAGACACTTTCACGTATGAGCCAGGAATCACACGGAGGCGTTAAGAGGCTGTACGATTCTTTCAGTTCCTTCCACAGTAAACACACTTCGTATTTTGTAGTGGGGAGAAGCTACTTTCTGGGGTAAGTAATGTGTTAGTGGTGAAGCGGAAAGTAAACATTCTCCTTGACGTGTGTGTGTGTGTGTGTGTGTGTGTGTGTGTGTGTGTGTGTGTGTGTGCGTGTGTTACAATAATAATAATAATATTAATAACAATAATAACACAATACATTAGCCTCAAAGGAACACGTTATCAGTGCATAAAATAACCTTGGCGAGCTCTGCACTTAAGAGAGCTTTCGCGAAATTGGACAACATCGCGAATAAATAAGTCCAGAATAACGTTTGGCGAGACGACCATTGACTCCAGGCCCACACAGATTTGGGTGACATATATTCAAAATATTCCCAACGATGAACACAACACAATACAACAGTTTAGTTGTTTTAAGGAGTTATTTTTCACGAAAGGTTAACGTGTGATGGGATGATGAATTTAATTTTACCTGATGGAAGAAATTACTTTTTTTTTTTTTATCGAGCAAAATAATTTCATCTTAAATGGAAATATATACTTATCGATAACAAGAAGAATAGAAAGAATGATAAGATAGATAGATAGATAGATAGATAGATGATAAACGTCTCACTCACACACACACACACACACACATTACTTGTTCGTGAAAATTACCTTACAATAAAAATGGTGTTTTTTTTAGTCCAAACTCCATAAAAACTCTAACGAGAACATTAGGGAAGTGGAATACAAATGACCGCCTGTAGCTCCCTGTAGGCAATTAATTGTATCAGGTTACCATGGGACCAACAGAGAGGAGGAGGGGGAAGAGAGGGTGGGGAAAGGCGAAAGGGCAGGGGGAGGGGAGAGGAGAGAGGGGAGAAAGGAGAGGAGGGAGAGTGGGTGAAAATCCAATCGTGGCTGTGGACTAAATGATCCCTTGTCTTAATAGCCTCAACTGAACCTACACACAACCTAATCACCAGGAATGAGATCATCTAGTGAGAGTGGATCCCGCAAGCCTAACGAACTGTCAAGGGCAGTGCGGATATAGTACACTGTAGCTGAAGTATTTTCTCATCAGTACACAAGGAGGCAACGTGGCAGACCCTACATTCGACAGCCTTCACTCTCCCCATCTGTAAGGTTAGGTCAGATTAGGTTAGCATTGTTTTTTTTTATCTCCAGTTCAAATAAACGGGAGAGTTACCTAATCTTCATGAAATCCGTAATTCCGGGTTAAGTGTTGATTTCAAGATCAAGAGAACGTCTAAGAGATGAAATACAACCCGGAAATTGTTACGACTTGATGGTGTTGTTGTTGTTGTAAAAGATGTTTGATGAGGTGTGTTATGAGGCTGTGCTGTTTGTGTGTCTGGGGAAGTTGTCTTAATGTGTCTGACTGAATTGGTGGTACCTGGTGCTGAGCATAGTGTGGTTAATAGCATCCACTACCACTACTACCACCACCATAGTTACCTGCCACTACCACAGTTACCTACCACAACTACCACCTACACGATAACCACCACAACCATTACTTAACATTACCACCATTACCCACAACCACTAATGTCACTATCACAATCATCTACCATTATTACCTACAGGTACTACAACCATTACCTATTACCACCCAACTACCACCTACTACCATTACCATCACCACTACCACCACCTACCACCATCCACCACCACCACCTACCACAACCAACAGGTGAAATAAAACTCATTAAATCACTAACTACCATTAACCACTAACTACCATCAATCACTAACTACTATAACCAAACCACCATCCCACTAACCACCACACTAATCACCCACCACCACATTTTCCACCTGTACACATATAAACCCACAGGAGTAACACACACACACACACACACACACACACACACACACACACACACACACACACACACACACACACACACACATAAGTTACCAACCCTTTCTGGTTCATCAGCTATAAGACCAACTAACGGAAGCCACTCAGTTGATCTCACCTCTAACGGCAAGTCCTCTCCCTCTCCCTCCACCCACTCCACCCCTCTCCCTCCACCCTTCCCCCTACACCCCTCTCCCCCTACTCCCCCCCAGCAAAGGTTTACGTGAGAGCTGGAGAGTTCTTAGACAGACACGGAAAGATTTTTAGACAGGAATTTGAGAGCTTCTGACAGATATTAGAAACTCTTAAAAGTTTTAGTCAAGGGTTCAAGAGCTCTTTAGAGACGCCGCCGACAAGAACTTGAGAGCTGTAGAAAACCCTTGAGACCTGGGGTAATTTAGACAGAAATTTAAGAGCTTTAGACAAGATAAATTAAAATGAAATCACTCTTTTTCTGTCGTGTTGTAAATAATAACAAACTAACCTAACCTAACCTAACCTAACCTAACGTGTTTAGAGATTTTGTTAGTATAATATTTGGTGATAGAAAATGATGTTAGTGCTATGTGCTTTGAGAGAGAAGGTAAGGTATACTAACACGGTGTTATAGTGGTGGTAGTGGTGTTATAATGGAGATAATGGAGATATAGTGGTGATAGTGGTGTCATAGTGGTGTTATATTGGAGTTATAGTGGTGATAATGGAGATAGTGGTGTTATAGTGGTGGTAGTGGTGTTATAATGGTGATAATGGAGATATAGTGGTGATAGTGGTGTTATAGTGGTGATAATGGAGATATAGTGGTGATAGTGGTGTTATAGTGGTGATAATGGAGATATAGTGGTGTTATAGTGGTGATAATGGAGATATAGTGGTGATAGTGGTGTTATAGTGGTGATAATGGAGATATAGTGGTGATAGTGGTGTTATAGTGGTGATAATGGAGATATAGTGGTGTTATAGTGGTGATAATGGAGATATAGTGGTGATAGTGGTGTTATAGTGGTGTTATAGTGGTGATAGTGGTGTTATAGTGGTGTCATAGTGGTGTTATAGAGGTGAAAGCGGTGGTTGATAACACAATGTATGATGTAGGTAATTGTGTTAACAGGTGAGAGTGATGGATTTAGGCCAGGGGCGTGTGTGTGTGTGTGGGTGTGTGTGTGTGTGTGTGTGTGTGTGTGTGTGTGTGTGTGTGTGTGTGTGTGTGGGTGTGTGTGTGTGTGTGTGTGTGTGTGTGTGTGTGTGTGTGTGTGTGTATGTGTGTGTTGACGTACTCACTGATAGAATAGACTGATCGTGGTGCATCAATAAGGAGGCTCACTCACTCACTCACTCACTCACTCACTCACTCACTCACTCACTCTGGGATCAACAGATAGCATCACTGTATTATGCATGACAATAGACCAAGAATTAATGACAGGAATGACACGAGAACAGTGAATTGAATAAATATATGATATTCAACCAGTATCTGCATGACAGCGACCAGGATTAATATATGACAGTCAAGCAATAAAGACTATTATTGGAAGTGTTATCAAATCAGTTCAGTATAGTGTCAAGTATCACAGCAGACAAGTGTACTTATTGTTACAGCTACGATAATGGACAGTATATATAAACAGTCACTTTCACACTGTCAGTCAGGTAAGCAAAGTAGTACACAGTGCCAGTTACGACAAGGGAATGAGTGTCAGATGTTAGTGCCACGAAAAATGAAAAAAATGAAAAACACTTCTGAAATATCACATGACAGAAAACAGGCACTTATTGTCAGCGGTTGTCAGCGGTGTCATGCAGTGTCAAGAGTGATGCCGAATCCCTGCATGTTTTTTTTTTCTTCTTCCACGACACAGACATCAGGAGTTTCAGCACGCCAGTTGAGAGGAGCTTCGCGTCTTGTGGTAATCCCGGTGAGGTTGTGTGTGTCTCGGGGTGATGGAGGAGAGGAAGAGGGAAGTGGAGGAGGAAATGGAGGGGGAAGGGGTGGTGGGTGATAGGGGAGGGAGAAGAGAAGTGGAGTTCGGCTGAATGTGAAGTGATCCTGTGGGAGGCTCTGAAGTAGTCACGTAGGGGGCCACAGCCACACCAGCCTCTTAGGGACTTGGGGAAAAGTAGGACACAGGGGGCAGTGTGTGTGTGTGTGTGTGTGTGTGTGTGTGTGTGTGTGTGTGTGTGTGTGTGTGTGTGTGTGTGTGTGTGTCTGCATTACATGTTCACATTACTTCTCTGTCAGGGCATACAGAGAACATCATTACTGCTGTATATTGCATTTCACTTTATGCTTATCATGATGACTCGGCAGTTATACAAGAGTGATTACTAAACCTCTAATGGGAAGCGTAATGACTGGGTGTTATCTCTGGAACACGTATGAACTGCCTCTATTAAATAAACATTAAACCTTCCAATAGAGAGAATATCCATCTATGGGTCATCATTTGTCTTATTTGTACAGGTAATCATCATTTACCTGGGAAGCACTTGTCAACAGAGAAGCAAATACCAAGATTTTACTCTGTTCCTTGTAATTAGCACAGGTAATTAATCTGTAATTAGCAGCAGTACCTTCTGTAGCAAAGACACACTCCGCAGGTAATCAGCCTCTAATTAACAAGAAAATATATATATTTTTTTAATTTTCTTGCTTGAGTTGTCGAACTAGCAAGCAAATAGCCAACTGATGAATTAATAATCCCTTGCTCCCCTCTCACATTCCAGCCCACTCAACCCCCTAATCAACCATCCCACCCACCTCACCCACCTCACCCGCAGGTAATCTACATGAGACAAGAGAGTTAATGAGCAGGCGGCCAACACACGGTAATTTCTGTCCACATAAAGTCACAATAATCGTAAAGAACACACACACACACACACACACACACACACACAGGAAGTCAGAGGAGTGGGAAGAGCTCATGATTAAAAGATGTTTATCCTTATGGGGGTAATGGGAAAAGGTAGTAATTCTCTTCTTCACTTCACTACTGCAGCTACCCCCTCAGTGTGTGTGTGTGTAATAGAGTTCCCACAGTTGTTTGACCTGAGAATATATACACACATCCCACATATAACCAGTCACACACACTCACACTCACACACACACACACACACACACACACACACCGATTACAATACCCTCCACCCTCCCATATTCCCCAACACATCTGATGAAAATATCCCCATCCTCTACCCCAGTCTCTCTTGACAGCTGGTACACTCAGGTGGAAACGTCTCTTCCTATCTCATTCACCCAACCACACCTGTGTCTCTCTAAGTCTCTCTTAAGCCTCTCTGAAGTCTCCACAAGTCCATCAATAAGTTTCATAAAGTCTCTTATGGTGTGGCAACATGTCCGTCAGTGCTGAAATATGTACAAAGTTGTAGGTGAAGTGTGATGCAGTATTAACTCTTGATGGCAGTGTGTACAAGTGTTCTAATGACGGTATGTACAACCTATTCTCTTGGATATATGTACAATCTTTCCTAACCAAAGTATGTACAAATTATCCTGATAAAGATATGTACAATTATCCTAAATATTACAATGTACAACCTGACCTTACGGATTAATGTACAACCTGTAGATAAGATATGTTCAGGTATAATTCTAAACGATTAAGGAAATTATTATTGATAAGAGACACTAAAAAAAATTGCTGTTATTCATTCATTCATTCCCACAAGCCGAGTTATTCTTCTAGTGTAATTCATTGCGATTAGAACTCAGTAATTCACTCATTCATTTAAATTTAATAACTCATTCATTTAAATTTAATAACTCATTCATTCATTCATTCATTCATTCATTCACATCAATTATACATCCATTCATAGTTGACTCGAGCGCTAATATTTAACTTATTTCAGGGTCTATTTCTGGGTAGTGAAGTGCGTACATGTGTATTCTTGTCGTGTACATAGATGTTCTTAATGTATACACGTATGTACACATGATCAAAAACGTATATGTACACATCTCACGCGAAATAATATGACAACACAGACGATGGGCATTGTACATGTGTGTTCAGCCGTGTGTACATGTGTGTTCTTGTTGTGTTCAGCCGTGTGTACATATATATTACTAACATATGCGTCGCTGTAAATGACAATTAACTTCAGGTGTGTACACATTTACCACTTACATGTGCGTCGGTGTAAATGAGTTATCGAGTGTATTGATTCTCCAGGTGGCAGGAGACAGGCAGTGAGGCGAGCTGTCATCACCGCAGAGGCAAGAAGTACTATTTCAGGAAGACGAGTCACCCATTTTATATATATGATGGTCACCTCTCCTTCAGTGACGTCAGAAGCGGGATGCTGATTGGTCACCTCTCGTTCAGTGACGTCAGAAACGAGATGCTGATTGGTCACCTTTCCTTCAGTGACGTCAGCAGCAGAATACTAATTGGTCACCTCTCGTTCAGTGATATCAAAAGCGTGATGCAGATTGGTCACGTCTCGTTCATTGACGTCAGAAGCGGGATGCTGATTGGTTATCTCTAGTTCAGTGACGTTAAAAGTGGGCTCCCGGACAATAATGAGCTACTGATTGGTCACCTTACGCTCGCTGAGTTTGGAGGCGGATTAACTTGCATCAGAAAATAGCAACAAATTCATAGGTTGCGATTAGATGACGTTAGAGAAAGCAGCTAAATTATGGCTAACAGCAAATGACGTCATAAAACTAAGCTGAATTATTGGCTTATAGCAGATGACGTTATAAAATTAAGCTGAATGATTGGCTAGCAGCATATGAGGTCAGAAAAAAAAACGTAAATGATTTGTTAGAGGCAGATGACGACAGAAAAAAGCAGTTAACCAATTGGCTAACAACAGATGACATCAAAGAAAGCTGCTGGCTGATTGGTTAACGAAGCCAAAACTCACACAAGGAAGAAGTGAGACTGACTAATAATGCTAAGCTCAGAGACAAGACCCCGAGTGGTTCATGGGCCGGAGGAATCCTCTCAAGTGGGTAAACCCAGAAAGAAACCGATGGAAATAATATTGTCTGATTTGAAGAGGAAAAAAACATTAGAGGAGTTGATTTAATTGATTGAATTGATGACTAAAATTAAAAATGATGGAATACCCGGTGTACACAGAGAGAGAGAGAGAGAGAGAGAGAGAGAGAGAGAGAGAGAGAGAGAGAGAGAGAGAGAGATTAATGAATGATGTCAAAATCAGGTAAAAATAAAAGTAAATAAAAGAGAAATAATTTTAAAAAAAAATAAATAAATAAATTCGTAAATCAAACAATAAAAATAAAGTGAAATATAAACAAAACAAAAACATGAATAAAACGAAAAATAGAAGCTGTATTATATTGCATTACAACACTGTATTCCATTACATTGTTACGTTCTATTGTATTATGTTGTTGTATTACATTACTATACTGTATTGTATTGTATTGTACTGTATTGTATTTCATCGGTTATTCCACTGTATCGATAACATATATACAGTAACCCGTA
>NW_024757794.1:236851-269351 GCF_018991925.1 Homarus americanus
GAGAGAGAGAGAGAGAGAGAGAGAGAGAGAGAGAGAGAGAGTATATAATCACACCCTCCATTCATATATTCAGGTACAATTAGGTAAAAAAAATATATATACCACCATTCTATAACTAATAAAATACATTATACCAACAGGCTAAATAATTTGGTTTGGATTCAGCGTCACACTAATTCTGGTTAATGTGTGTACATCACACGAGAGCAGTGACATTCAACCATGGTAATACGAGGCTGTGATTATCTCGTGTGTGTGTGTGTGTGTGTGTGTGTTAATATATACAGTAAACAAACAGATAGCAATGATATTAAACAGGATTGAATAAATAATAATATAAATAATAACAAAAACACAATAATAATAATAATAATAATAATAATAATAATAATAATAATAATAATAATAATAATAATAATAATAATAATAATAATAACAATAACAACAACAACAATACCACAACCCCGATAATAAGGACCATAAGACCGACAACATTAGAAACGCAATAAAATCGGTGTTTTCCTATCTACTGGGCATGACGGATGACGAGGGTTGACACGGCTGACAATCGCTGACACTTCCTCCCGCTGACAGCTGTGAGAGGGGAGTGAAGTTCAACCTGTTCCAACCACTTTTACCCCTCTCTCACTCTCTCTCTGTTCTTCTCCTCTTGTATTTCTTTCCTCTCACTTTCCATTTCCTTCTTCTTGTTCCTGCTGTCTCTCTCTCTCTCTCTCTCTCTCTCTCTCTCTCTCTCTCTCCATTTCATTTATTAGCCGCGTTCTTCTCTCTATTAATCAATCTTTCCCTCTTCCCCTCTCTCTCTTTTCTAACTGTCTGTCTGTCAATTTGTCTGTCTGACTCTCTGTATTTATATTTTACTCTGTCTAACTGTCTATCATTCTCTAACTTATTTGATCCTTCTCTCTGAATGTCTATCTATCTCTCTGTCTATCTATCTGTCTGTCTGTCTCTGTACGTGTGTGTGTGTGTGTGTGTGTGTGTGTGTGTGTATGCAAATCATCACAATTCATCATCACAGGTGAATGAGTTAACAATTACAACCCTAAAATTCAATGACTCATGAACAATATAGGAGAGTTTAAGGGTATTACATAACGCCTATTAGGAAGATAGAATGTGTTTGAGAGGGAGGATAGTGATAAAAGGTATAGCAGGTTAGTGAGTTCAGATGACGGGGTGGTATTGGGTGAAGCGAAGCGGTGCAAGATATAGTGTTAAAGTCTACGGTGTTTGTTACCCATGTTTCACTTACTGGTGCCAATGTTTTATTTTTAGATTATTTTTTCTTTTCTGTTTTTTCTTATTATTATCATCATCATCATCAATTGTTATTATTTTTATCATTATTATTATTATTATTATTATTATTATTATTATTATTATTATTATTATTATTAAAACACGCGTTATCATAATACATATACAGTACAGTAATCATCAACTACTATTATTAATACTATTATTACCCTAATTAACGTTAAATTGTCATAGTCACTTTCTCTACCACCATCATGTATTGATTTTTTTCTAATTCTACGTTATTAAAAAAAATCAGTAATTATTTCATCCTTAATATTCCTCTATGTTAATGGCGCAGAAAGACCAAAAAGACTCATTATCAATTCTATTTACCTTCCAAACAAAGTTGATCTCTGACCTTTGACATTTAGTAATGAAAGTGCTGTATTATTGAGGGTCACACCATGTTGGCTCACCTATACACGATGATGGTAAGTGGTGGATGTGATGCAGCGGCCAATGTGATAATGATGTGTGGAAGAGAGAGAGAGAGAGAGAGAGAGAGAGAGAGAGAGACAGACAGAGAGAGAGAGAGAGAGTTACAATACAAATATACAACCAGAAATGTAAAAAAAAGTTCTCATAACATTAAAAAGAAACGCAAATAAATAATAGGAAAATAATATAATAGGTATATAATAATTAACAAATGTTTAAGAAAATACAAAATAGATGACGTAGAATAATATTAAATAAAAGAAAACAACCAACATGTATTGAATGAGATGCATCAACCAGCCTCCTGAGAATGAATATATTACAATATATTACAAAACATATTGGAATATCTGTGTGTGTGTGTGTGTGTGTGTGTGTGTGTGTGTATGTGTAGGTAAACAAACACTTTCAGCTATTCCTCCATAACACGTCTCTTGCATGTGTTTTTTTTATATAAATAGGGAAAAGAAAAGAATCAAATTAAAAAAAAAAAATACTGAGAATATAAAACAAAAAACAGGAAACATCACTGAGAAAAAATATAAAATAAAGAAAATATGACAAAAACAACACAGACACTAAAAGACAGACAGACACACAAAAAAATATAGTCCCTGAACTACAAACTCAACTTCAGGTCACAGGCAACACACCCAGGCCATAAATTAACCCTTTCTTGCCTAACCTCCAGACACTGAGCATCTTGACCCCCACCCCCACCACCCTCCCCACCACCCACCTCCCACCACCACCACCCACCACCTTCCCCTCACCCCTAACCCTCACCCCCAAAGGCAAAAACCCACGCTGATGAGGGACAACATCTGCACGTTCTGCCACACACACACACACACACACACACACACACACACACACACACACACACACACACACACACACACATCTCTAACAGCTGATGGACCATAAACAAACACCATCCTGCCTCTCTCTCCCTCACACAGTAAATAAATGATGACTAATTCCTTACATTATTCTTCTCTCTGCTCTATCCCTTTGTTCTCCTTTTGTTCTCTCTCTCTCTCTCTCTCTCTGTTTACTCTTCTAGGAAAAATAATAAGAGATTAGAATTGAATGTAGGGACAGGTGAACAAGGGATGATAAACCGCAGGTGAGGGAGAGAGAGAGGATCATTAAGGTAGTCTGATTGTCCTTAAATACTGTATAACTCCCTCACTTCCTTATCAGTCAAGTCAATGAAGGCGGTATATTGGTAAGGACAAAGTAGTGCCCAAAATACAACATTGCAATAGTCCCTAGCAACTGAATTGGTTTAGATGGTTAGTGATAGTGATATCGTTAATAGCTGTGTGTTAGTCCTGTGTGTAGAGAATGTGTGAATGCCTTGTCAGTCAGTGAGTCAGGTGAGACAGGTATAAAGCTGACTGGCGGAAAAATAACATGTTCTGGATTTGGAGACGTGAAGTGTGTGGAGAGTAGTGTCGACTTAAGGCTTAGTGTACAGAGAGCCGTATGTGAGTCGTCCCAAATGATCCATCAGTCTTAAATCTCAAATAACCAGTAACAGTATTTTACCATGAGAGGAAACTTACAACAGTGCAGTGGTGTTTGTGGAGAGATTGATTACTGCGGGTTACCGAGCACACAGCCAAGACGTGTTCTACCCAGCACAAACTTTACCCAGATAAAAAAAACTAAAAAGTTTTAAAATAAGTTGTATCCTGTGGCATTTAATTCTAACAAATGATCAGAGTTTTACTAAATGTTTTTTGTCTATTTTTTCTTTAATTTTAAATAAGTTAAAATGAATACTACAGATTTTTAATTATTTTTTTGTGATTTGGATGAATGATAAGTTTTATATAATTGTTTTCGTGCTAATGTAATACTTATATATTTTGCTTTCCTTTTTGTCTAATAATTAATATATATCCCTTTTATTATATTTTTAAACACATTATACAAATATTTAATTAGTTCTCTGGTTTCCTATTTTCATTTCAACTGAACGATGCAATTTCCAGTAAAAAAAATATTTTATTTTTGTTTCAGTGTGCGATACGTTCCATACGTGTTTCCCTTCATTTGCATCCCGTAATGAAACCAAAACAAATAAATAATAGCCATAGTTAAACGTTCATGGGGTAAACCATTACTAGGAATAAACCAACATCCTCAAAGATAATTTAAACCAACATCCTCAAAGGTTTATACATGACCAGATACCAGACATACGGGTGCAACGTGAGGGCGTCAGATCAGGGCCTCACCACCTCACTCGGCCAACTACTGCTGGCAGGCTTCATCAACGTGAGATCAACACACCGGGCTCAAAATCCTCTCCAGATTACTGCCCCAAGGAGAGAGAGAGAGAGAGAGAGAGAGAGAGAGAGAGAGAGAGAGAGAGAGAGAGAGAAAGAGAGAGAGAGACTGTGTGTGTGTGTGTGTGAGTGTGTGTGTGTTACTATCGCACGCAAATAACAAGTTAAATTCTCACCTTTAACTCATCACAAACACGTAATAATTCGGATCTGATCTTAAGATAATTACAAACACTTAAACATCGGAAATTGGATGTCATGATTTCGCAAACACTTATCGGTGATGGTGTAATCTGCAGACATCTCGGGACATCAATCTGAACTGGGGTATATCGGGAAGGAGAGGGTGAAGAAGAGGGGGGAAGGAGAGGGTGAAGAAGAGGGTGAAGGAGAGGGTGGAAGGAGAGGGGTGGAGGAGAGGGGAAGGACAGGGTGAAGGAGAGGGTGGGGAAGGAGGGTGAATGAGAGGGGTTATGAGAGGGTGAAGAAGAGGTGAAGAGAGGGTGAAGGAGAGGGTGAAAGAGGGGTGAAGAAGAGGGTGAAGGAGAGGGGGAAGGAGAGGGTGAAGGAGAGGGTGGAGGAGAGGGTGGTGAGAGGGGGTAAGGAGAGGGGGAAGGAGAGGGAGGAGGAGGAGAGGGGGTGAAGGAGAGGAAAGGAGAGGGGGAAGGAGAGGGGAAGGAGAGGGTGAATGAGAGGGGGGAAGGAGAGGGTGAAGGACCACCTTTCCTTTGTGTCTAAAACTAACTCACATAAAAGTTTCATAACCCGGGTCTAGCCTCACCTACTGCCTGTATCTCAGCTAACATTACTGCGACACCCTCTGCTAGCTGCTGTAATGCTGAATGATCAATGCTGGGAAACACGTACCTAGGGGTCAGTCTTCCAGCTGTGACGGTACGACTTTAGGCTCCTGAATAATTTACACATAGGAACTACTTTAATGCCGCAATGACGTTGGGTTTAGGTTTATTTTTATTATGTCTATAAGAATTGAAATGTTTGGTTTATGTTATGAGGTTTTTAATATAGCTTTACTCGTTTAAAAATTTTTTTAGCTGATATGAGTGTTACTAATTTAGGTAATGTTGTTTGTTTTTCATATTATTACACACACACACACACACACACACACACACACACACACACACACAATAAGAGAAGTTTGTATACGATCAACACTCCTCTCGTAGGTACAGGTAAGACTTAAGTATTTACCTGAGTACTTGTCGATGGTAACGCTGATGCCAACGTACCTCGTGAGTCATAAATATACGATGAGAGAGAGAGAGAGAGAGAGAGAGAGAGAGAGAGAGATTTAACAATACTAAACATAAGATAAAAAAACAGCCAAACTACATATACTTTTAATCTTTTGTTGAGGATTTTTATTTCTATATTTTCTTAATCAGATGCGCCCCCCCCCCCTAAAAGTCAATAAATCCAATCAATCCAGAGATTTTTCAAACTAAGAATAAAAAAAAATAATAATAATAATAAATCAGTCTCGAACGCATGTGAACCTGTAATCTATTTAATTTCTACGAGGATTATCGAAGCCAAGCAGCCAGGTAGGTAATGAAGCAGGTGAGACTAAGAGGAAATTAATTATGTAAGGAAAAAAATATTGTTTTTTCTAACCCTTGTAGTAGCTGAATTCACTCGATATTCAAGTGATCCTTAACTGAACGAGAGACGAATTGACCCCTCGAGTATCAGTTAATAATACATACACTAACAATCCAACATACCAGGACAGGAATAATACGTGGTTTTGAGAATACACGTAATGTTGTATTCTACTTCGTGGGAGTGTGTAAACCACGTAATTATTGTTATTTTTTATCAAACTACATATTTCATTTCATGTTTGATTATGTTTGTAGAGGTTTTTCTCAATTTATTGTTAATTGTAGTATTGTTAAGGTCAGTGTGACGGTAGTTTAGGGTAAGATATTGTATATTTCTTACCACCTGTACTTTTATGTATGTTAAATCTGTTATTGTCTCTCTACCTGTAATTAGACCTGTGTAAACTACCATATCACTTCCCTTAATTATCTATTCCCATAAAGACGTAAAAACAAAAAACAAAAAATGACTTAAGAAAAACCCCACGAAACAGGTAAAAAAAATCACTTGGGTTTCCAGACAGTTTGTTATCATCCTCGTCTGCGCCTCCTTCAGGGTGCTGGCTTCCTCTACGACGTAGTTCTCACCCCGTAGATGGTGATGAGTCAGTTCCCAGCAGCATCTTCAGGCAAGGGTCACGTTTTGGGGTGATGATCCGCTTGTCAATATGGTTGATGAGTAGAGGGAAGGAAAACATACGAAGAGGGAGGGAGGGGAAAAGGAGGGGATGGTTGATGAAGAGAGAGAGAGAGAGGAGAGGAGAGGAGAGGAGAGGAGAGGAGAGGAGAGGAGAGCGAAGAGGGAAAACATTCCACAAATCCCCTTTGACTTACTAACAAGGTTAATTACCACGTGCGTATATCTCATGCTAAACATTTCACGTTAATAAGTTCCTTTGACGTGCTAACACCCGCTGATAAATCCCATTTGACATGATAAACACACATCAATAAATCCCCCTTTGCCATGCTAAACACCTCCCTTCACTTGTCACAACACACAGAGGGTTATGTCGTTAGCTGTACTCAGACGAGGAGGCGTGTTGGAGCTGGTCTGTTCCCAGCATTGAACACCCGGTGTGTTTAGGTAAGCATAAGCTGTGTGAGTTCGCAATGTGTGTGTGTATGTGTGTGTGTGTGTGTGTGTGTGTGTGTGTTCTAGGAGGGGAGAACTTGCTGCCAAAGGTGCTGAATATAATACCCATTACCACCAGCAGTTGAACGTAAGGCTAAACATTTCTACAATAATTTCGTTATGTTTCGCCCCTGAGCCATACCACAAAGATCAGTTGTTTAACAGTGGAAGAATATATTTTTTCGGCCTTAGATGATAATTACATAACAAGTCATCGAAAAAAAAGTCAAGATTTTAATAATATATAACTCTTAAAATCCGGGACATTTTTTTTTATGTCTAAATCTAAAAGGATCATTTAAATACAGACCCAAATATGTCTTCCTGGCTTATCGGTTGTATTAGTAAGTATCTAAAGGGATCAGTCATCCGGAGGTAAAAAGATGGACTTTCAATAAGACACACACCTAATATATCGGGTCACCTGGAGAGTAGTCCCCTCAGGCTATTTCATATTAAGATTAACCACTCTAATACTCACCTAACCTAACCTAACTACCCAGGTAACATTAGGATATTTAACCATTAGGTGAAAAACACTAATAGGAGTAAACACTACGCAATCCAAGTGACTTTCTTAACTGCTAATGAAAGAACTCGTGTAACTGACCCACTTAAACTCAGACAATAAACCGGATCCTCAAACCTTCGGACTCTGAATTCTTCCCATAAACGTAGGTACAAGAACACGAGTTAATTACCTCAATTAACTCACAACACGGAGATGGCAGCTTAAATTGGCTTGAGGATAACAGCACAGAGAACTGCCATTACGGGGTGGGTTATCTTATATCCAATTACAACTAAAAGATTTTCTGTGGACGTGATGGTGTGTGTGTGTGTGTGTGTGTGTGTGTGTGTGTGTGTGTGTGTGTGTGTGTGTGTGTGTGTCAGGTGGGTTCCTCTGTCACAGGTAAGTCTCCGGTTTCTGAGAGTGTGGAAGAGTAATTACAGGTACTTGGGAAGCTTCTACATGACACCTGTATCAAGTATCACCTTCAGGTACATCAACACCTGCACCTACAGCCATACCTACACCTACACCTACACCCATACCTACACCTACACCCATACCTACACCTACACCTACACCCACACCTACACCCACACCCACACCTACACCTACACCCACACCTACACCTACACCCACACCCACACCTACACGCACACCCACACCTACACCCATACCTACGCCTACACCCACACCTACACCCACACCTACACCTACACCTACACCCAGTTTTATAACCTTCCACTGACCATCATGAGTCAAGAACACAAAGAGGAAAAAAATTACGTTTAATCACTATGAGTAACTCAGCAGGTGCACCCGACAGGTGAGTCACTGGGAGCTACAGGTGACGCAGGTGTCAACACAAGCGATATCACCTGAATAGAAGCTAAAAATGAACCTGCAAGGAGAAGCACATTTGCATATCAAGCACAAGGTGTATAATGAACAAAGGGTGTGTGTGTGTGTGTGTGTGTGTGTAAAGTAACATTCAAGTCCTTTATTGGTTACAGGATCGACCTTGTTATATAACAGACCTCAGATATAATGGAACCCGGATGTATAAATTATGTTCGGGGGAATAAAATGATACATTGAATTTTTTACAAGAACAAAACTCGAAGATAAATGATTAAATTCTGTTTTGTTTTGTTTTATTCTATGATTTTATTTACGTAATGTGTCTAAAATATATTCACTTGTCCTACGATTTTTTTCAACATTCTTGGATAATTTACTAGTTCGTGGTATTTTTCCAACATATTACCATATATTCTTCAGCCATGTTCAGTACACGTCTGTAACCAATGACATCCTAGTGTGTTTACAGTCAATTATCCAAGGTCGTTTCCCTTAACTACTGGCAATTCGTGCAGGAGAGTGATTTGGTGGTATTACTGTTCTATTAAGACACTTTCTCTTCTGTTTGTTTGTTTGTTACTGTGATTAATAGTGAAGGAAGAGAGGTGAGGCGATTATGTTGCTAACGCCATCTGTTGAGTGAACCTAGAACATGTATGTATGTATGTATGTATGTATGTATGTATGTATGTATGTATGTATGTATGCATCGTGAATTAACATACAGAAAGATAGATAATGAATGAGGTTATATGACGAGGCGATTGAGAGAGGGAGTCTGAGAACGCCACACCACAAGAGACATGTTGAGACACAGGGGAGACAAATGACTCTCAGCAGCTGTGTCTCTCAGTAAATGGGTGCTATGTCTTGTTTATTTCTTTGTTTATTTGTTTGTTTCTTAAGCCACTTGTCAAGGAGCCTCTGTCAGGGTTGGGTTGGGTTGGGTTGGGTTGGCCATGGTTCACCTCTTTTTTGAGGAGTCATTGTTTCCTTGTGTAAGGGTGCGATGGCCGAGTGGATACAACGCTCGCTATCTTTCCTAATGCTCACTGGTTCGATCCCAGGACACACACACAGTCACATATGTATGGATGGATCCCCATACGCATTCACACTCAAACACTCACACTCAAACACTCACACACTCAAACACTCACACTCATCGATTTTCAATAGTTAAGGAAGTAACTTGGTCACTACGGTCAACTACAGTCAATAACGCAGATTCCATTGGTCAGTAACTGGCAAATCGCCTCGTATGAGCCATAAGGACAAAATTGGCAATTGGCAAGTGAACAACTGATATGCTAGCAGCCAATCACATCATTTAAACTATTATACTACACTTCCAATTGGTTAGTACAACTAGTATATCTCAACCAATATATACATACGCCAAATGGTTATGACACCTGGACATAAACCGGCCATTGGTAGAGACATTCTGTAAGGCTTACGACTGAGGAATTAATCATACTATTATTTACTGTAGTGATGTAAGGCACAATACAAGATACACAAGGCACAATACAATATACACAAGGCACAATACAATACACACAAGGCACAATACAATATACAGAACAAATGGCACAATACAGGTAAACATATTTCTGTCTTCATTTTTTGCCTGTCCCATTGCTGTAAAAAGGTGTTCTGGTACGATACTCACCCCTCCACAAGGCCCCAGAGGTTAAAAAAAAAAAAACTGAGTTAACACGATGGTTGTCTGACCATATAGTAACGTGACTTTACCGCAACACCGTCTACTGGGTGAGGTTCAGGTAGTCCAAGAGAAAGTGTGCTTCCTTCTCGACCATAACGTTTCTATCTTAGTATCTCACCTTTCCATTATCCCCTCCTATTGACGCTCGCTGCCACCTTATAAATAAAACCTAAGAGATTACATACAGAGAGTCGCCATATTTTCACGACTAAAATACGTAAATAAAAGGAAAAATGGACGTCTTTTAGCTATTTATTCCAATTTAATGCCATTGGGGTATAGGAAGGAGAAGGGTTGATGCTAAACAAGAACTGTAAACATGGATCTAAAAATAAACACAATCATTACGTGTTAAAGTTTATAGTCTTCAGAAGATATCATGTTTACACGATTTAATTTTATTTCGTAGATTAAATTTTCTAAAAGATGTTTATGATTGAAAATTATTTAATTTCTGTATATGACTTATTTTTCGTAGTGTATGTATAAATTTGCATATTTTTTTAAGGTTTTTAACAATTCAGTGGATTACATACACATAGTCATATCATGCACGTTTTCACCCTATTATCAATTTTAAGCTTAATGGTAAAATTTTACATAAAATCTGATGCAATTTAAATAGGCAAAAGTTCTGACTAGTATACAAAAAATTGGTTGTGTAAACCCTAGAAATGATGGACAAAAATTCTGATCAGATTTTCAAATTGGTTAATGAGTAAAAAATTGGTTAATGGGTAAAAAATTAGTTAATGGGTAAAAAACGATATAGATATTGGTGACCCGTCGAACTGAGATACGTAAATAAGGATACTGTTTACACTGCTGAAATATGTAAATGGGCAAATATTTGTGTATAAGTCTACTACATGGTCCAATTTCGAGTAAATGGGATGGAGTGATAGCGAGAACGTATACGGAACGGAAATTGAAAACACACACACACACACACACACACACACACACACACACACACACACACACACACACACACACACACACACACACACACACACACACACACACACACAGTCTCCCAGAAATAGCATCTTGACAGTTATGAAACGCCTAAAATGACCCTTTAAAGCACCTTTGTCTCTGAGGGACCGTAGCTTAACGAGCCAAGGTGGACGTGACTCAGACCAGACTAGGTTTTGACTGTGAGGTAGGGAAGAAATGTGATGGGAGTCCTCTCTCTCTCTCTCTCTCTCTCTCTCTCTCTTGGGGCCCAGGCAAGTACAATCCACCTGTCAACAAGGGGGCGGTATATTACGACACAGGTCTCCATGTTTGTGTACCTGCCCGTATACCTGACGCTCTCATCCATGTCCCCCCTCCCTAGATATTTCCCTCAGATATGTATTTTTCCCCCATAGTTATCCCCCTCCCCCCATATAATTTCATGTGCTAATTTTCGTCTTATGTTTGTTTTTATTTTGAGTATAAACAAGAATATAATGTTTATGTTCGTGGTATTGGTATTTTCAACACATGCCGACATATGACAGAGAGTTTTAGCTGACCAAAAAGTTGAGGAAAGTCTCGAGATGACCAAAAGTTTGTGTTGGGTAAAAACTTGGATCCAAAATAGTAAGGCAAAAAGTTTATAAGTTTGTTCTAAGTTTCTTGAAGCGAGATGGTGAAAGTGAGAAAAAAAATGAAGAGAAAAGTTTGTAAGTATAAGTAGGTTTCCGAGTTTCCTAAAAACAAGATAGCCAAGTGAGTAAAGTAAATAAAGTAGAAAGTTTATAAGTATTTTTTTAAAAGTTTTTTGAAGTATGATGGCGTAAGAAAAATAAAATGAAAGACGATAAGTGATCTCTAACTTGCTTTTTATACAATATAGAGAAAGAAATAATTTTAAAGAACAATAAAAATCAAATAAAACAGCAAAGACAAAGACCTATCTGATTTCTGTCTTAAAACAAAACAAAACAGCGATAAATGGCCACAACTCTACCGAATATAACTGAGAGACACTGATTAATGAACTTGATCTAGATGTTTTGAATGTGAAGAGGATGGCCATATTTCACCTCAATCCGCGAGTTTTTTCTCAAGTTACTGTGCGGACAAAACTTTACGGACGTACTGACGGACGAGCGCACAACACTACGCATCGCCTTCATAATCTATGGTTGGAACAGGTGGATATTTTACGTTAATAATGTTATATTATTCCTACTTATAGTGAGGTAATGTGTGCGGTGGCAGAGTCGATACAACACTTACTTCTTGTCCTAATGTTACTAGTATGAGCATCAGTCACCCATAACCTGTCTGTCTGTCTGTCTGTCTGTCTGTCTGTCTGTCTGTCTCCCCCTTATGAATTCGCTTCCACATACTACTAAAATTATTCTATAAACCCCATCCAATAAAACTTTAAAGACACCTATCCACTCCTAAGACAGTGTTAGATCCCACTTAGTAAGATTCAAACTAACACTACCTTATTAATCCTACTAAGTGTACGATCCAATACCGCTTACGTAAAAGAGAAAACATCCCTTTATCTCCAACTTGTGTTATAGAGAAAGTTTCAAAAAATGTTTAAATGGATTTTTTATCAAATTTCTTAACCTATTTCTTGTGTTATATGGTGTTTCATTCCTTACCTGGCCATAACTGATACCGTCTGGGAGGAAATTTGCATAGAAATATGATCACAGGTGTATTCAGGTCTTCCGTAATGGAAATTTAAATGCAAATTCATCATCTGAGGGTCTTAAAGAACGGCGTATGGAGGAGTAGGCAGACAGACAGACAAGAGAGAGAGAGAGAGAGAGAGAGAGAGAGAGAGAGAGAGAGAGAGAGAGAGAGAGAGAGAGAGAGACCATCATTTGCTGTTTCATTACCACGATATAAACAAGAGTTACATCACAGTCACTCACACAAATAAATGTGGTTCTGGGTGTACCGTGACCTATTGACCTATTCCATGATGGCACTGTGACCTCTTGACTTATTTCATGATGGCACCGTGACCTATTGACCTATTCCACGATGGCACTGTGACCTCTTGACTTATTTCATGATGGCACCGTGACCTATTGACCTATCTTATGATGGTACCGTAATCTGTTAACCTATTCCATGATGGTACCGTGACCTCTTGACCTATTCCATTGAGTACCGTGACCTACTGACCTATTCCATGATGGTACCGTAACCTAACTCAGTTCTATTTCATTCTTATTTCTCTCCTTCCTTCTCACCGATTTACTCCCAATTTCTGTACCTATTTCCTGACCTATTGCTCCCTATTTCCGGACCTAATTTTCCTTAATAACTCCCTATATCTTCACCTATTTCGAGGTAGAACCGACAATGATGGCAAGTCATGACGATAGGTAAGGAATTAATCGGACACCTGTACTTTATACTCTCTCTCTCTCTCTCTCTCTCTCTCTCTCTCTCTCTCTCTCTCTCTCTCTCTCTCTCTCTCTCTCTCTCTCCCTCTAATATTTTGTTTAGAAAAAGTAAAAAAAAAACTCACTGTTTATACAAAAGGATGAATCGAACAGTGAAACACCATTGAAATTCATGACCTAGGTAGAAATTCACTGTCATATTTTCATAACAGTGACTCACCTGTATGCTTATTCACAAACTACTTAAATTCTCTCCACGTAAGTTTTCCAATTGCATTCTCGCGCTGATAAGGAAGTTAAGGGAGTGAAACTTGTCACCTTAACATACAGGGTTCGTTCGTAACATACAGGGTTCGTTCGTAACATACAGGGTTCGTTCGTAACATACAAGGTTCGTTCGTAACATACAGGGTTCGTTCGTAACATACAGGGTTCGTTCGTAACATACAGGGTTCGTTCGTAACATACAAGGTTCGTTCGTAACATACAGGGTTCGTTCGTAACATACAGGGTTCGTTCGTAGCATACAAGGTTCGTTCGTAACATACAGGGTTCGTTCGTAACATACAAGATTCGTTCGTAACATACAGGGTTCGTTCGTAACATACAAGGTTCGTTCGTAACACAGGGTTCGTTCGTCTCTCACAGTGAACCTGATGCTTTGCTGTGTTACCTATGGATTCGTTTAATGCTTCAATATAACACCATCAATGGTTCTACGTCACAGCATAATTCATCAATTGTTATTTTTTTCATTATTACGAAACGATTTTCTTTCACTATCAACAATAATGTATCATCAGTTTATAAATATATATGTTAACATTATTTTCAACAGACAGACAGACATACCTGGGAACATATACGTATATACACCCTAATGATATAGCCTCTACACCAACACCAGGTATAAAAACAGGTGTGCATACCTCTCATATAATCAACAGACATACCAACCATAGAACACCATTAGTTCCACGTTACTCAATAGGATATATCATATAATTTTTGAAGGATTATATAAATTCCTTCAAAAAATCAAAAGGTATATTAAGCCTTAATATATTCGTATATAAGGTTCCTCAAACTATAGATATATATCCCTTTAGTTTTGGAGTATACCTTCCTCAGATTACAGACTTCACCTTACACCAGTAATAGAGATATATTCGCCAAAGATATTTATATACCTCACTCACATCACCCCAGTATATCCGTAGTGCTGTGAGGAGGTCAACTGTATATATCACATCAGACCATCAGTAAATAATACATGTAGGGAATCTTGAGTGCACCTGTCTGACACAAGCATGTTTACTTGCTACCTGGCACAGACATAAACAAAAACACAGGCTGACATAAACACTGACTGGGATAAACACTAATTGACATAAACATAAACACAGGCTGACACAAACATGAACAGCCTGACACAAACATAAACACAGCCTGACACAAACATAAACACAGCCTGACACAAACATAAACACAGCCTGACACAAACATAAACACAGCCTGACACAAACATAAACACAGCCTGACACAAACATAAACACAGCCTGACACAAACATAAACACAGCCTGACACAAAGACACATACTTCCTGACACAAACTTAACACTCACCCGAGGGAGAGACTGGTGGCCAAGGTCCATAGCAACACGAGGGCTTCAAGTCCACCAAAACACATCCTCCGTCTGTTATCGTCCACCACTACGCCGTCCACAGCCCGCCGCGGATGACGATGACGATGACGATTTTCCTTCTGGCTATTTGTCGTCGTTGTTGTCGTCGTCGTTGTCTTCCTCCAACTGCTACTGGAAGTGAGCTGAGGCCTCACTAGGGGAGACCACAACCACATCCTGAAGTTTGATCGAGCTGGGAAGTTCCTTGAGTGAATTACCTGTGTCCTCTTCTTTACGTCAGCGGTGAGTTTGTTGTGTCAGTCATCATAAGAGTTCAAGAGTCGAGGGGCGATGACTTTTTGCTATTTTCTAATGTAATTTGATATGTTTAGTTTATTGATGCATGTTATTATCGTTCACTGATTCAATAGATAAGAAATAATAACGTGATATTTACTACGAATTGTGAGAAGAAAAACAAAGTCATGGTCTTCTTTTAGAATCTAAGGTGTTTTTTTGTGCCTAATTTGTCCTGTAAGATTATTGAAGCATGCTAGTGGCACTCAAGGAAGCACTGAATGAATAAATAAAAGTTAATGACACAATAAGAACTTAGAATGACAGGATAAAAACAATAGACGATAAGGCATTATGCAAATCAGACAATGCGTTTCGTTTTGCTTTATTTATTACGTTGACTTAGTGAGGGAGGCTTAATGGCTCTCAGTACAGCAGTGGATGAATGATACTTAGTTTAAAAGTCAATGATATACGGGAGAATGACGGTAGTATATTGAAATCAGATAACAAGTTGAGATCACCTAATTTAACATATTGAACGAGTTGTCTTACCTGTATTGGCTGAATTAATTAATCAAATATTCATAAGACGTAAAATAATGTGATTTTCAAAAATAATAGAAAAGGTTTGTCGTGTATATGTAAATTAGACAAACAGAATTTAAACGTTTTCATGACCAAGTCGAGGTTTTGGGTTATCCACCGAGAGACGAATGGCTGATCAAAGATGAGGAACCTCTTCATCCACACGGCTCAACCCCGCCCGATCGATTCTATACCTGAGCGAAACGGAATACGAAACTTTAATTCCGATCTAAAATTAAATGTATCGGTGGGTCGTGAAATAAACAAGAAACACAAAATGAAAAAGGCATCATGGAAATTACTAAACAGCTAAAGTTTTGTTTTATTGTAGAGTTGAACGCCAAATTAAATTCTCTAATGTTTATGACGGAAGTCCTTGGTGTGGGGGGGGGGGGTCTCACTCTGCACCAAGGTTATACCGACTTAAATGGAAAATTCAAAACCCTGGAAGTTTATATTCAGCCAAGACTCTGCTCAAAACAAACAGATTTAAAAGGATTTTCGTTTCATACTAAACTGAAAAGATCATTAGAAAAATATATATTGTTTTGTGTTTTTTTTTTATTATTATTCCAACACTTAATGTAGTGAACTGAGTTATAACGAGTCTGGTAGAGGGATTAACGTGTGTGTGTGTGTGTGTGTGTGTGTGTGTGTGTGTGTGTGTGTGTGTGTGTGTGTGTGTGTGTGTGTGTGTGTGTGTGTGTGTGTGTGTGTGTGTGTGTGTGTGTGTGTGTCTAAGTAACTCATTTCTAGCGTATTTACAAATCTAAAAAAAAAAAAATAATTATCAAGCCAATTTTAGAGCCTTTAAACTTACACAAATATTCAAGCATTGTAGATTAATCACCAATAAACCTAAATGAATGTATAATATGTACGTGTTTAAGCTTCGGTGAATCTTATTTGACATGTCACTAATATTAAGTCACAAACTCCATCAACACAAACACACACAGTCTCAAAAATAAAATCAATATATTCTTACTTTACACCTCCTACGACACCTTTAATTTGACCTAAGTGATTCTCTTCATGACAGACAAACTTAGACAACGTGTATAGCCTACTCATATAGTGTTGCTTATATGATAGATACATTCTCCCACGATCATCATATACCACAAGTGTTAAGTGATGATGCAGAATTAATTTACACACTACATCTTTACTTTTCAAATCGGTATTATTGTTGATATTGAATTTAGAGATATAATGACGTTGGATTGTTACATGGAACATAACTAAGTGATAATAGAAATATATAGAATAATTAATTAGTTATTTTAATCCATGTGTTTAGATATTGTACAGGTATACTTGATGTTATATTAGTTATTCAGAGTATACGAGTATGTTCAAGGACTTGTTTATCACCCTTAATAAATTTAGACAATATCCCGGGATGCCACAAGTTACATATAACACTTGATATATTCAGACAGGAGGCGAGTATGCTGAAATTCATAGTTATAACAACATGAATTTAGCTGGTACAAGCGTGTGTTAGAGGGCATAGTTATCACTGTATTCCTAAACTATTTCAATATATTCGTGTTTAAGACGTGATTCAATTGGTTATCTATATAATAATTAACATCTCACGGCTACACTTAAGCATCAATTTAGAAACGATGATAATATTTTTGTTTGTCAAATCTCTAATTAAAAATGCATCTTGAATTTCAAAACGAATTCAGCCAAAGTCATAATAATAAACTAAGAGATGTTTCTACCATCCGGCATAAAAAAAATACAATATATAATTTCTCTACAAAACAGACTCCATATCTTAGTACCTCGCGTGTCTCGATTCAATGAACAATTATTTATGAATGAAATCTCACTTCACCTCACCTCCTTGCTACTGACACCAAGAACGTTACCTACAGAGTCACTAACATAAACAGTAGCGGTCTATATTCCTATATCGTCAGGGTATAGAATTAAACAGTGATGTGAGCGCTTCAAGCATGCTTCCTTAACATGATGGGGCGTCAGGAGTGATACACAGGGAGACCAACACTTGATCGACCATCATAACAACAGTAAGACCAGGTTGTTGACGTGTCTGGGAGGAATGGTTTGTTTACATGTGTCTTGCTCGTTGTGTGTGTGGCAGAAGCAGAGTGTTGTGTCGTGTCATGCAGGGGAGTCATGATAAGTGTTCCTGATTGGGTGTCGTGCCAGTGTCAGTTGTTAGTGTCATTTTTATGGGGGAAGAGAGTTTCGTGTTGGTGTCATGTTACCTGTGGTCCCCAAGTGTATGGCAACAAGGAGATAGTTCCATACTGTCAACCTTAAGTGTCATGTATATATAAAACGAGCTGAGAAACTCAACCTTAATCACAGTATACGACACACACACACACACACACACACACACACACACACACGTCACCCCTCACCAGTGTCACTCATCGTCCACCCTCAACTACGCACGTGTAAACAACTACAGATCAGATCATTGTTTTCACTGTTTATAAACAAGTATGGCAGACATGAAAGTGCTATTTCAGCGTGTGTGTAGCGAGTCTTGAGGGGTGTGGGGAGCCTTATTCCGTCTGTTTCGTGTCACTTGAGGTGGGGGAAGGGGGGGAGGAGTAACGCTGTAACTCTGCAGGAGGGTGAGGAACCAACCGACGGAGGGACGCTGATGCTCGTGACTCTCTCCCGGGCGAGGTGAGGGAGCCGACTGAGCGAGGGATGGAGACGACCTCACTGGGACACCCGCGCTACCACCACTGACTGCTGGACGACGGCGCAGCTCTGCCTCCACCTCCACCAACCTCCATCATCACCACCAACACCTGTCTCCACCACCCCCACCACCAACATCATCACCAATCTCCACCACCAATATTCACCACTACCACTAGCCTCCACCACCACCACCAGCCACCTTACATACCCCAGGCTCTCCCTCACTCCCCCCCAATACCCCCCCCCATCCTCCCCCATCTCACTTGAGGATCACAAACTCCAGTATATATCACAGCGGCCGTAAATCACCAGCATAGTCAGAAAAAACATAAAAACGAACTAGGGATTTTGCTTTTTTGAAATTCCCAACATTTTATAAAGTATGCGGAGGTCAAGTGGACACGGCACTCAACTCTCGTCCTATGGGAACTTGGTTTGATCCCAGGGTACTCATAGTTCACCTCCGGGTTGTAAATTGCTATCTCACATTACAGTTGAGGATGGACAGGTGGTTTATTTACAGTCCTGGAACCACTACCACACTGTGCCTAATGGTCGTTAGGCCTATGGAACCCCTATCTTCTTATTCTCTCTTCTTCTTCTTATTATTATTCTCTCTTCTTCTTCTTCTATCTTCTTTCTTCTTCTTCTTCGTGGCAGGGAATAGATTATTCTAAGAGGGGCATATACAAGTCCAATAACTTTAAAATCTGAGGTAAAGAGATAGAAAAAGAGAGATAGAATGAGAGATAGAATGAGAGATAGAATGAGAGATAGAAAGAGAGATAGTAAGTGAGAAAAAGATGAATATATGCAAATTTCTGTATGTGTGTGGGGGGGGGTGGTCAAGATTAATGTGGAGATGGATTTAAGAGTGAGTGTGGTGAGTGGGGAAGAGAGTGAGTGGGAGGAGTGAGGGAGGACAATAGGTGTTGATGGGAAGGAGGGAGGTGGAGAGAGGGAGAGAGTAAATAGAATGGTGAGGAGAACGGGAGAGGGGAAGAAGAAAAGAAAAGGAGAGGGGAAGTAGGAAGAAGAAGACGCAGAACTTAAAAAGGAAAGGGAAGAGGAGGAAAAAGAAAGGAGAGAGAAAGGGAATGGAAAAGACAGAGAGAGGGAAGAAATACGAAAGAGGGTTAAGGATAAGAGAAGAAGGGAGTAGATAGCTGAGAGAATGGAAGAATCAGGAAGGAAGGAAGGGAGTGAGAATGATGAAGATGATAGAAATTAAAGAAGAAGAGAGAGATGAAGAGAGGGAGAAAATACTACAGGGAAAGGAAGAAGGCGAATCTTTTTTCATGTGTGATCTCTCTCTCTCTCTCTCTCTCTCTCTCTCTCTCTCTCAGCAAGCCCTTCTCCCGTCTGGCAGTATCTCGGTACAGTAGTGTGATAATACATTGAAATCTTGACACTGCGACCTCTGGGGGGGGAGGAAGAGGAGGAAAGGAAGTAGCAAGAACAGAAGAAAGTGGGAGTAGGAGGAGGAGGTGGTGGAAGAAGAGGAGGAGGAGGAGGAGGAGGAGAAGGAGGGGGAGGAGGAGGAGGAGAGGGAGAGGGGATGTGTGGTTGATACGAAAGAGAAACAATATATTGCACTCGAGGGGGACATTCATTCATTCTCTCTCTCCACATTTCTCTTTCAGCCGTCTCTCCCTCCCTCCTTTCCTTCCATTTCTTCTTCTCTTTCCTCTCTTCACTGACCATCCTCTTTTCCTTCTGCGACGTGTGAGACAGACAGACAGACAGACAGACAGACAGACAGACAGACAGACATATATTAAATTGTGTGATATCTTCAGTTAGATAATAGACCAAGTAAGGCATAACAGGGGTTTGAGACACTTAGTATTCAAGGGTTCATCTCCCCCCACCCCCCATTGTAGCTGAACACAAAAGGATTTCCATTCTTCAACGCCACTGACACAGTTGCCACCTCCCTTGGAAACTCTCTTGTTGTCATGTTTTTGTCTATTTTCTCTAAGGTAAAATACATGATTTATAATATAACTCAATGTAAATTATAGAATACACAAGATAAGGAAAAGGAATAATGGAGGAGGAGGAGAGGAAACACAAAGGGAATTTACTGTTCTTCAATACCGAAACTGACTCCAGGGAACTTGTTATGTTGAGAGGGTAAAGTTTGTCTGAGGGAGAAGACAGATGTAGTGAAAGTTTATCTGAAGAATACAAAGGCAAGTATGAAGTAAGCCAAAGAAAATACGATGAGAAATCAATGAATGAGAATGTAGAGTTAAGCAAGGGTATCACACACACACACACACACACACACACACACACACACTACATCCTTGACCATCGGAGGGTCAAAACTTATTAGGTGCTGCTGTGGCCGCTGCCAGGGCCAATTATTGGACCACACTCCAACTTCCTCTCTTCACCCCCTCTACCCCATCGGGATGTCAAGAAAATCCCACCAAAAATGTCCAATTTCGTTTCTGAAAGGAGTGGAATCAGTGTTGAACAGTGTTTAGGCCAGTAAAGTCAGCGCTAGACAGTGACAGACGAGTCGTGACCAAGTTAACCGTCACACCCACCAGTGAGGTCCACACCCCTGGGAGCCGACCACCATCTTCTCACCAGGTGGTATAGTGTTAATCAGTCCACCCTGGGAACAACCGTGGGTTGGCGTTACACCTGACGATGAGATAACCACAACACCACTTGACAGAAAGTGAGATTTCATATTGCAAACGCCCACCAGCGAGCATTCAAGCTTTGTCCTCCATACAGTACACTTGTGTCGTGTGGGGAGTTATCATCAGCAGCGTTGTCATTATCTGCCTGTTGTAAGTGATTGGTCATACACTAATACAGTAGATACGATCTATATTATTATATCCTTTTGTGTATGAACCTCTGTCCTGTGTGTCAGTGAACAGATCAGACACATTGTATCTTATTCCTCCTCGCTCCTCGTACTATTCTTCTTCCTCTTCCTCCTCCTACCCTATACTTCTCTTCCCGCCTCTCACTCTTCCTCTGAAGACTACCTAAATCCCTCTCTTTCACATCCCTCTTCCCGCCACTCCCACACCCACCCACCTCTCCGACACAATCTCCCCACACCCATTTCTCCACTTCTCCTACACCCCGCTTCCCGCCTCCGCTACACCCCTCTCCCCGCCTCTCACTCCTATACACTGATAAAATCAATCTACCGACTCATTTTTCACCCCAAGTAATGTGTGTGTAGATTAGCGTTGCCACTTGACTTGCCCACGAACACACACACACACACACACACACACACACACACTTACACACACGCGCGCGCGCACACTTACTTATACCACAACTACCTCATAAATCACTAGCTATTTTATATAACCAGCATCGTTGATAATTGACCAATTATATAGGTTATAGGAAGAGTAGTTAAGCCCGGTAGGATAACAGTAAAGAATTTATATTATATGTATGTTAAGTTCCTCTCTATATAACTGTGTTTAGGTATTAGACCGAAAGCCGAGAGGATGAAGACTAAAAAATTAAGATGAAATTAAACATTAAACAAGGATTTTTTTTTTAATTTACATAAAACTTTCTTACGTAAAATTACTCCACTATTCATTTTTCTTGATATGTCTCTTGTTTATATATTAAGTATATTTTCTTCTCAAGTCAGAATAAAATAAGAAAATAAAAACATACCCGAATGAAAATAAAAATAATTATTATAAAAAAGACGGGATTGTTTATTTACGTGTACCAGAATCCTGTAATCTCGGGTTATGATAAGAACTTTAACTTTTACTTATTCGCTCAGCTCACCTAACACAAGGAGGAACTGATTTAACTTAACCCAACCTAGCATAACTTAATGTAACCAAACATAAATGAACCTAACCTAACCTAACTCTGAAAGGTATAATTTGTTTGTATTATTCTCCGCCTCACGAGTTACTGCAATCTAGCAATCTATCAGCCTTACATGCAACACACGTACACCACAAACGGCAGTACTCTGCAAAACGTGTTATGAATGAGTTGTTGATATCCTTTGTGTTCTGAGAATTTAATTTTACGAGTTAATGTAACATAACAACCTTGCATGCAACTCACGTATGACCAAACACGACAGTACTTTGCAGTTTGTATTATGTATCGAAGATCTCTCTTGTTTTGCATAAATTCAACTCCCTCTTCCTCCCTCTTATATCCCCTTCATCTCACTCCTCTCTTCTTTATCTCACTCCTTCTTCTCAACCCCTCTTCATTCCACTTCCACTTCCCTTCAACTCTACCCCCTCCCCCTCACCTCACCCCACCACCTCCTACCTCATTTCTCTCCCCTATCCAACCACCCCCCTCCCCTCTCACCTCACCCCCCCATCTCCTCCCCACCCACTCCCTCCAACATCGAAGTCTCCCCACGTATCCAAGACACATTTTTAACCAGAGAAAATTAATTATACAGCAATCCCAGCGTCATTCTCCCGCTGGGGGTTGCTTAGGATTTTACATCGGGTTTCAACAAGTGCAAAAAAAGTACACCTGAGTTTGTGTTCTGTGTTTCATCTGTTCTGGTGTGAGTGTTTTAGTGTTGTGTGGACAGTATGATGTGTCAGTCTGTCTGTCTGTCTGTTTACTTGTCTTTTTACATATCTTTCCGCTTGTCTACCTGTCTGTTTGTCTTTCTATTAATTTTTCTACATGAGAGAGCGAGGGTGAGGGAGTGAGGGCGAGGGTCAGGGAGTGAGGAAGTGAGAGTGAGGGGAGTAAAGGAGTGATGGAGTGAGGGAGATGAGAGGATCAGGGGTCAGGGAGGTGAGGGAAGTGAAGAAGTCAGGAAGGTGAGGGAGTAAGGGAGTGAGGGAGGTGAGGGAGTGAGAGGTTAAGGCCAATCGCCATGTAGATCCTGGAAGTCAATCGTCATCGAGCATTGCAAACACAAGTACACGAAAAACCAATGATTGTTTATCGATTATTTTTTCTATTAGTGTACGAGCAAGTAATCACTAGTTCACCTGAGGATCATCCTATGAGGAGACTCCAGCCAATGATATCGGCATTTGTTGGTGATTTTCCCATAAACACAAGGCAGACAAACATACAGATTATTAATAAGTAAAAAAACAAAACAAAATACTGCAGCTTAGAATTACCACGGAGGAAAAATACAAATGAATGAGTGATTAAAAAGTTACAATCCCTAGAGACTTGTAACAAATTAGAGAAGATTGGTAAAAAAAAAGTAAAGAAAGGTGATTGGGAGGCCATGGATGACAAACTTTCCTGAGTGATTGGACCTCAAAGGGGTAAAATAATTCCTTCACGTATAACATAAGTGTAATGATTGTTTCCAGTTCAGGACAGGAATCATACTCGTTTATGATAATGTGATATAGTTCATTAGTTTAAAAGTAAATAAGTACTAAGCATAATATATCATTTTCCAGAGTGAGGTGTCTGTCTGAGAGAGAGAGAGAGAGAGAGAGAGAGAGAGAGAGAGAGAGAGAGAGAGAGAGAGAGAGAGCACCAACACATCAGTAACACACATAAGTTAATTAATCAATACACTTGCCTCAGCAATGTGGTTTCCCTTATTAATTACCTCACATTGAGCTCATCTAAGGGGGAATACCTGAGGAATTGACCTGACTGTATCCTTGGTGATTGACGAGTCAACTCAAGAGCTTCATTCGAGTCAACTCAAGGCTTCATTAATTGACTAGTCAACTCAAGGCTTCATTAATTGACGAGTCAATTCAAGGCTTCATTAATTAACGAGAGAACTCAAGGCTTTGTTAATTGACGAGTCAACTCAGAACACGACTGTCCCTCAGTACCTCACACCCAACACCAAAGCTGTTTACATTCTTACAGGTTAATATCACCAACTTTTAACACCTCACCTAACACATTGTTTGCACCTTCCGTCATACTTCCCGACACTAATTGCTTCACTATCTCCACTTAATCTTGTTTACTGAAGTTGTTTACACACACACACACACACACACACACACACACACACTGAGTTAACTCCCTCTACCGATCCATCTGTGCCTGAACTATATCGTCCCATTCACCTTTTGTTTTCTATACAATACGAATATAGAAACCAAACCAAACCAAACCAAACCAAACCAAACCAAACCAAGACCTAGGAATTAGAATATATATAATACTGTATTTCTTTTTTTATCGTAGTTTGAAATAGCCTCACGTTCTAGAGTCCCACAATAGCCTCACGTTCTAGAGTCCCACAAAGACCAAAACAAGGTCCCAGGAACTCATTTAAGGACTCCAGTTCCCCGGGTGTTAGATGAACCACCTGGGGCTACATAACAACCTAACTTATTAACCAAGTTTGAGGTCTCACTAACTTTTCTCACCTAGTAGCTGTGTGTTACGTGCGAGCTGTTGGCCAAACACTACCGACTCTCAACAGTTAAACTGATTAGTGAGGTTTGAGCTAGGTTTATTCTCGTGGCCGCTGTCAGTTTTATTTCAGGTTTATTCTCGTGGCCGCTGTCGGTTTTATTTCAGGTTTATTCTCGTGGTCAAAGAGTTTTATTTCAGGTTTTTCTCGTGGCCGCTGTCAGTTTTATTTCAGGTTTATTCTCGTGGCCGCTGTCAGTTTTATTTCAGGTTTATTCTCGTGGTCAAAGAGTTTTATTTCAGGTTTATTCTCGTACGCTGTCAGTTTTATTTCAGGTTTATTCTCGTGGCCGCTGTCAGTTTTATTTCAGGTTTATTCTCGTGGTCAAAGAGTTTTATTTCAGGTTTATTCTCGTGGCCAATAAATGAGTTTTAATGTGTTTTATGTGTGCTTCTATGTGTTTGGTTTTTGGGGGGTGAGGGACTAGTTGTTTGGTGTTAAAAGTAGATTAGAGTGTCATGTTAAATAGGGATAATCGCCTATTACCCTTTAAATAGTAAATGTTTATTTCTATTACTTCAATATAATAGAAATTCAGGCCTCCGTGGAAAGATTTGTTAGAAAGTATCAGGCAGGTCAGCACATGTTAGAAAGCATCAGGGTACAGCACATGTTAGAAGGTATCAGGGTGTACAGCACATGTTAGAAGGCATCAGGGTGTGCTGCACATGTTAGAATGTGCATCAGGTGTGCTGCACATGTTAGAAGGCATCGGGTGTGTCAGTACATGCTAGAAGGCATTTAGTGCGTCAGTACATGTTAGAAAGTATCAGGGTGCGTCAGTACATGTTATATAGTATCAGGGGGTGTCAGTACATGTTAGAAAGTATCAGGGGGTGTCAGTACATGTTAGAAGGTATCAGGGTGTGTCAGGAGCCGGCTAGAGGGTAGGAACCAACGCATCACTGACATAGCGTGAATACTCCGGACGATGAACATAATGGTAAGGTATGTGAGAGAAGGACAACCATAGTTCACATTCAATAACATTCAGTAACATTCAATAACATTCAATAACATTCAGTAACATTCAATAACATTCAGTAACATTCAATAACATTCAGTAACATTCAATAACATTCAGTAACATTCAATAACATTCAATAACATTCAGTAACATTCAATAACATTCAATAACATTCAATATCATTCAGTAACATTCAATAAGATTCTTCATCTCCTATATATAACTTCATTATCAGTCGTTAATAATGATGCATCACCCCACTATAGTGAGTTACAGTGCAATACATCAAGGTGGGATAACACTACACCTACAGCCATGCACCTTGATGACGCTGCATATACTGTATGTTATTATATTGACCCTCAAAGGTATTTTCATTAGACTTTTAAGAACGACGATGGTTTAATTCATGGGGGCAACGGTTAAACCCTTTGAGAACGATGGTTTAAGTTTGACGACGATGGTTTAATCCATTGAGGAATAATGTTTAAACTTTTAAGGAAGGTGGTTTAACTCTTTGAAGACTATAGTTTAACCCCATGATGACAAAAACTTCAGATGACGATGGTTTAACCTTCTGAAGACGAGGAATTAAACCATCGTCATCAAACAGGTATAAAACACAAATGAAAATAAAACCTATTAAATAACATGAAATATCAACAAACATTTGGTAACTCTCCATCAAGCTCACTCCTCTGTTGTCAATATTTATGAGTATTAAAGAGGATTAACCATATGGATTCATTTGATTAGTATTCACGTATTCAGATCATGTCAATAACCAGCCAAATCACCTCTTGTTGTTCCTGTGTCATGTACAGAACACGTTATGAATACTTTATAACTTGGCAATCACTTGTTTAAAAATATATAAATTATTCTCAACCTATAATAACTGAAAAGTAGGATTATGATTCTTATAACGATAACAATATTCATCTGAGTACGGTGAGAATTCGTCAGGTTAAGAATTTTATCTGTATAATGCTTTAAGTGTGTGTGTGTAAAATCTCCTTAGGAAAAAGACAAAATCAAGGTCTAAGAAGTTGAATCCATCTTAAACTTTGGACAACAAGTCAGCCCTACACATTACTCCCTCCAACACCACCGCCAAACCAAGAGTCACTTTCGCGAATTTTATTAACTCAATGTTCCGAAACTTTGGCGGTTAAACTTTTCATTAAAACCGCGAGAAAAAAAAAGTTGGCTTCCTGTGGTCTAATGCATGTTAAAACTATATTCTTAACTCGGGTTATCACAAACAGGACATACGTTGAACACTTTCATGGGAGATTACAGTGTGTGTCCCTTTGTGCACTAAGAAGTTATCCATGATGACACTTCGAGATTACCTTGACTCTGACACTTCGAGATTACCTTGACTCTGACACTTCGAGATACAGGTTCGAACCCCACGTGAACTACTTCGTGTTTACTTTGAAGCGCAGATCCTGAGGACTAACACACGTAGTAGAGGTTCGTATTATTGTGGGGAGAAATGTTAATTGGTTATACACAAGCATACAGAGACGTTTTCTAGCCCCGTGTATGATTGTCTCTTTATACTTGATGTGTAAAGTTGCATGGTCTCTTTGTGTATTAAATAATTGTATTCAGTTGTATGTTCTTCATCCGGTGTATGATAAGACTATCTTTTCATCTTTTAATTTATTTTAATGACTGTATTTTTATATTAGTAATTAACTCAGGTTCAAACTAATCCCCAATTGACTCGTTACACTTGCAAGTTATGAACCACCATAGCTAAACCTTCATGGCGGTCAATATTTAGCATTTTTAGGTGTCTGTTTTAGCTTGTCTGTTTTAGCTTGTCTCTTTTAGCTTCTCTGTTTCAGCTTGTCTGTTTAGGCGTGTTTTACTCTCCGTCAATATTGATGAAGCCAACAAACGCTGCACTCTAGTTAATATTACGAAGATCTCAAGCCGAGGGTCAGGTCATCTTGCCTCCAAATATTGACATAGGAAATGCTTCTAAATACCCCCCCCCCCCACTCACCCCTCAGACGGGAAGTGAACAAGAGGAAAGTATTTTTAGTAACTTATTTTTTTGTTTTACGTCGTTCAGCAAATTAATGTTTGGAATAGAGTTAAATAAGTAAAGTTTGGTGTAAAGTTTTTGATATATACTGAATAATCGTCAATACAGCATCAATAATAAAAGAGGCTATTTATCAACTTCCCTCCGCAAGAAAAAAAAATAATCATCGTGTTCTTTCATGCGCCATAAAGGAGGGTTAACTTATCCAGTACAAACAATAAGGCTTATAGTTCCCATTTCACGAGCTTTCTCCTCCGTCACTTAGCATCATGTTACATTATAGACTCCGGGTTATTCATATAATGTGAAATATAATGAGGACTTATCCGTAAAGTGTATTGACAGATGTAATGGTGTGTGTCGTGCGGGAGACGGGAGATTGTAAGAGTATAATTGAGGTATTAATTTATTAAGAGATATGTTAGTTTATAATGATAGGTCTATCTATCTGTCTATCTATCTATCTATCTATCTATCTATCTATCTATCTATTTATCTATCTATCCAAACAACATATAAAATACAATTAACATTAACATAATACAAATATAACCATTAAAAAATATATTAGCAACCAAGCAAGAATTACTGAGTTAATAAAAAAAAACATCCCTCGGGTGCAAACACCATCCATCAGTTAGGTCAGGAAAGTAAAAGAAAACGGAGCCGAAGAAACTAAAAAGAATATGAGAGTAAAATCCTTGAAGTAAAAGTTTTAGTTCAATTAAATAATAATCTAATTCCTTATACGAATAGAAAAGCCAAAGTATTATATATTAATTTATAAGATGATAAAGAAAAAATTATATATTCTCTCGGCACTCTTAATATTCATATCAAAAAGAAAGTTTATTTTCTTTCTTCTCAACAACAGCTGAAAGAGGTGATCATAACCTGGCTAGGAAAGACTCGCTATTGTACCATTTTATTCATATCATCTTCATCATGAACCGAGTGTAGTAATTTGCATATTATAAAAGTGTTTCGAATACTTCATTTTTTTTGGGTGTGTGTGTGTGTGTGTGTGTGTGTGGGTGTGTGTGGGTGTGTGTGTGTGTGTGTGTGTGTGTGTGTGTGTGTGTGTGTGTGTGTGTGTGTGTGTGTGTGTGTGTGTGTCTACCATAGATACACCTACCCTCCTCTTCCCTCAGCTATTATCCTCATTCTGAATTAGCATCACACACAAACTTTACCCCCCCCCTCCCTTCACTGAACCAAAAATACCCTTACACAACCACCCACCACAGCAGGCTAAGGGGGGGGGTTCATATATCCTGTTTTCTGAGTTAATGTGAAGCCACTAACTTCATCTTGGCTTCATTAAACCAAGAGGAAAGTTATGGGGGGAAGAGGGGGGAGGGGGAAGGGGGGGAGAGGGAGGGTGAGGAGGAGGGGAGAGTTTAATATTATTTTTTTTTCCCTGACGCGAGATTGGGTGAAGGAAAACCTAACGATGTTGACCTCAAATCGTGTGCAATACAGGAATGATTCTCGTGACCTGGGAACCATATAGCGGTCACGTAACTGCTTCTGACGAAAAAACGTTCATACGGTGAATATGTCTCGTTAGTGATGCTGTGAGAATATACTGTACCTAACTGGTGGATGTTAAGGTGCACAACGAAAGAGTGTCCAGAAAATAACATTATATTTTGTCATAAATCTAACCTAACCAACTTAATATTACTTAAATTACCTTACCTAAATTAACCTGAGCTAACCTAACCTAACCTAAACACACACACACACACACACACACACACACACACACACACACACACACATATACACACACACACACACACACAACACACACACACACACACACACACACACACACACACACACACACACACACACACACTCAACATATTATAATGTAAGCTTCACCTTTCCCCTTTATTTACACCTTTAATTAAGCTCTTAAGGTAATGTTTATTTTGGCCAGAAGTTTCACGGATCAATTTATATGCAAATGAGGTAATTACTTGAGACTTTAAGATAAGTAGTTTGTTTTTATTGTGTTTGTTTTTATTGTTTGTTTGCTTATATTGTGTTTGTTTTTATTGTTTTTTATTGTGTTTGTTTAGATGTTTATGTATCAGAGTAAATAAGGTTAATTTTCATGTTAATGGTTAAAGACATAATTAACCATTTTAACATTTCGAGATAACTTTAGGTTAAGTTAGGTAATAATGACGTTATTCATGTTACCACACACACACACACACACACACACACACACACACACACACACACACACACACACACACACACACGCACACAGTATCCCCGACAACCACGTAAACCGGACCAACAAAATCGGTCATATTGCGTTCAGGTGTGGTGTGTAGACAGGAGATCACTGTGTAACCACGACCCGTAGTTAGTATTGACGGAGAAAGAGTCTAGCATATTTATCGGTCACTTACAGTATAACTACGATGCCAACTACATGTTTATAAACGTATATATAACTGCAAAGTAATTAAGTAGTCTATTCTTGTGTACTAACGAGGCTCGAATTACCTATCGTTGAGGAGTGAGGTGGTATGGTGAGCTGTGAGGTGGTATGGTGAGGTGTGAGGTGGTATGGTGAGGTGTGAGGTGGTATGGTGAGCTGTGAGGTGGTATGGTGAGCTGTGAGGTGGCATGGTGAGCTGTGAGGTGTTATGGTGAGGTGTGAGGTGGCATAGTGAGCTGTGAAGTGGCATGGTGAGCTGTGAGGTGTTATGGTGAGCTGTGAGGTGGTATGGTGAGGTGTGAGGTGGTATGGTGAGGTGTGAGGTGGCATGGTGAGATGTGAGGCGGTATGGTGAGGTGTGAGGTGTTATGGTGAGGTGTGAGGTGTTATGGTGAGGTGTGAGGCGGTATGGTGAGGTGTGAGGTGTTATGAGCTTGTTACTGTTGCGGTTTAATGTAACGAGTCAAACTATCGGGGTCATTCTCCTGTCTGTACGTCAGTATATTTACGTCTGTATATGTGCGTGTGTGTGTGTGTGTGTCTGTCTGTCTGTCTGTCTGTCTGTCTGTCTGTCTGTCTGTCTGTGGGTGTGTGTGTGTGTATCGAACATATAACACCTGACACTGTTTCACCTTTAATTAATACTACACCTGACACATGTAACCGCTTCTCTTGTTAGCCACTCATGTTACCTCTAACCAAATATATTGCCCAATGATCATCTCTTATCACCACAACTAAAACAAAACAAACATTGACTGATGATGATACAAAAATAAATAAATAAAACAAAAACTGAATTGATTTATCTGGTTTTTATTACACAATTTGATTCGTGTTTATTTTTATACGGATTTTTCTTCATTTTGTAGCTTTTAAATAGCGTCTATTGTCCGCTGTGTAACGAAGGTGAGAAATTGTTATCTGAACTTGTGTGTTGAGAGACATTGATGGTGTGTTTACAGTGCTAGTATAGTGTGTTTATAGTGCTAGTATAATGTGTTTATGGTGCTAGTATAGTGTTTATAGTGCTAGTATAGTGTTTGTAGTGCTAGTATAGTGTGTTTATAGTGCTAGTATAGTGTTTATAGTGCTAGTATAGTGTTTATAGTGCTAGTATAGTGTTTGTAGTGCTAGTATAGTGTTTATAGTGCTAGTATAGTGTGTTTATAGTGCTTGTATAGTGTTTATAGTGCTAGTATAGTGTTTATAGTGCTTGTATAATGTTTATAGTGCTAGTATAGTGTGTTTATAGTGCTTGTATAGTGTTTATAGTGCTAGTATAGTGTTTATAGTGCTAGTATAGTGTTTATAGTGCTTGTATAGTGTTTATAGTGCTAGTATAGTGTATGTTTATAGTGCTTGGTTAGTGTTTATAGTGCTAGTATAGTGTGTTTATAGTGCTTGTATAGTGTTTATAGTGCTAGTATAGTGTGTTTATAGTGCTTGTATAGTGTTTATAGTGCTAGTATAGTGTGTTTATAGTGCTTGTATAGTGTTTATAGTGCTAGTATAGTGTTTATAGTGCTAGTATAGTGTTTATAGTGCTAGTATAGTGTGTTTATAGTGCTAGTATAGTGTTTATAGTGCTAGTATAGTGTGTTTATAGTGCTAGTATAGTGTTTATAGTGCTTGTATAGTGTTTATAGTGCTAGTATAGTGAGCTTTGTACTGTAATAAGGCACCTGTCCGGCTTATTTGCATAAACACACCTAACCTAATCATGCACCCTGTGTTGTATGAAGGGATAGCTTGTATGTATACGTTATTATATATATACGAACTGAAAAATTAATTGAGTAGATACATTTACCAATATCATTATTTATCTGAAAGTTGTAAAAATGTTCACTGGACATTATCAAAAACACCATCAACTGCCACTGAAATTATGTACAAAAGTTAGTCTCGTCACATATTGAATTTTTCCAACAAACAAAAATACCTTCAATTATGTGACTGTGTGTGTGTGTGTGTGTGTGTGTGTGTGTGTGTGTGTGTCTGTGTGTGTGTGTGTGTTTGTTACAATACAAATAGTAAACTACCATATACATTATAATTTACTTTAACCTAACCTTAACCTAACTTA
>NW_024757794.1:274351-286851 GCF_018991925.1 Homarus americanus
AAGAGAGAGGGGCGAGAGAGGGGGGCGAGAGAAGAGAGAGGGGCGAGAGAGGGGGGGCGAGAGGGAGAGAGGCGAGGGGAGAGAGGAGGGCGAGAAAAGAGAGAGGGGGCGAGAGGAGGGGAGAGGGGAAGGCGAGAGAAGAGAGAGGGGGGCAAGAGGGGAGAGAGGGGGGCGAGAGGGGAGAGAGGGGGGCGAGAGGGGAGAGAGGGGGGTGAGAGGGGAGAGGAGGCGAGAAAAAGAGAGAGGGGGCGAGAGGAGAGCAGAGGGGGCGAGAGAGGAGAGAGGGGGGCGAGAGAAGGAGAGAGGGCGAGAGAAGAGAGAGGGGGCGAGAGGGAGAGAGGGGGCAAGAGGGAAGAGAGGGGAGCGAGAGAGGAGAGAGGGGAGGAGGAGAGAGAGGGGGCGATAGGGGAGAGAGAGGGGCGAGAGGGGAGAGAGGAGGGCGAGAGAAGAGAGAGGGGGGAGAGGGGAGAGACGGGGTGCGAGAGGGGAGAGAGGGGGGCCGAGAGGGGAGAGAGGGGGCAAGAGAAAAGAGTCATATGCAAAGTGAAGTACCAAACTTTAGGTGAGTTGATGGAGGTATGGAAGAAGAGGGTGAAGGTCGACGGCTTAAAACCTTGAGTACGATAAGAATCCCATGTAACCCTTTGAGGACGACGGTTTAACCCTTTGAGGACGACGGTTTAACCCTTTGAGGACGACGATTTAACCCTTTGAGGACGACGGTTGAAACCTTTGAGGACGACGGTTTAATCCTTTGAGGGCGACGGTTTAACCCTTTGAGGTCGACGGTTTAACCTTTGAGGACGACGGTTTAACCCTTTGAGGTCGACGGTTTAACTCTTTGAGGACGACGGTTTAACCCTTTTGAGGTCGACGGTTTAACCCTTTGAGGACGACGATTTAACCTTTTGAGGACGATGGTTGAAACCTTTGAGGACGACGGTTTAACTTTGAGGACGACGGTTTAACCTTTTGAGGACGACGGTTGAAACTCTGAGGACGACGGTTTCCTTTGAGGACGACGGTTTAACCCTTTGAGGTCGACGGTTTAACCCTTTGAGGACGACGGTTTAACCCTTTGAGGTCGACGGTTTAACTCTTTTGAGGACGACGGTTTAACCCTTTGAGGTCGACGGTTTAACCCTTTGAGGACGACGATTTAACCCTTTGAGGACGACGGTTGAAACCTTTGAGGACGACGGTTTAATCCTTTGAGGACGACGGTTTAACCTTTGAGGACGACGGTTTAACCTTTTGAGGTCGACGGTTTAACCCTTTTGAGGACGACGGTTTAACCTTTGAGGTCGACGGTTTAACTCTTGAGGACGACGGTTTAACCTTTTGAGGATGACGGTTTAATCCTTTGAGGACGACGGTTTAACCTTTGAGGACGACGGTTTAACCCTTAGAGGACGACGGTTGAAACCTTGAGGACGACGGTTTAACTCTTTGAGTACGACGGTTTAACCCTTGAGGACGACGGTTTAACCCTTTGAGGTCGACGGTTTAACCCTTTGAGGACGACGGTTTAACCCTTTGAGGTCGACGGTTTAACCCTTTGAGGTCGACGGTTTAACCCATTGAGGACGACGGTTTAACCCTTTGAGGACGACGGTTTAACCCTTTGAGGACGACGGTTTAACCCTTTGAGGACGACGGTTTAACCCTTTGAGGACGACGGTTTAACCCTTTGAGGACGACGGTTTAACTGACTACTGCAGTATACTTGCCTACAACACTGACTACTGCAGTATACATGCCTTGATGTGCCTCCTGTATGTAACCCATGTCTCGCTGCCATACAGCATGGTGGGGAGAACCACTGCTCGATATACGTGTAACTTTGTATCTAGTTTCAGCTCCCTACAGCTTAACACACCTTTTCGGAGTCTGCCAAAGGCTTGAGATGCACATCTGATCCCATGCTGAATCTCTTCATCGATGTCCGCGGTGGTGGACAGGTGGGAACCGAGATACCGATATTGGGTAACATGTGTCTTTTCATTCTAATAATTTCGGAGATGTCTCAAGAATCTTCCCTGTGAGGAGCGGTGAGGTCACGGCCGCCACACACCTCCACAACAGGTGCAGCATCGATCGGCAGCCACACACGTAGTCAACACTCGAGATAGATAACAAAATCCCCCAACACAATACTGACTCTTATTGCTAACATTTCGCTCACTTAGCTGACTCAGTGTCCACAATAAAAGCTGGAACATATAAGAAAAGAGACGAATACTAATGATTATTAAACACTGGGAAGTAAACAGTGAATATGTGTATACCAAATAGTTGTGATGAAACCTAAGAGCATAAACACGAAGAAGAGAGAAACAACAAGGGTTAACAAATGGCCATGGCCAGAAATGAGGGAAAACGAGGGGAAGATGGAGAAAAATAAAGAATATAATCAGTAAAGAGCAAAGGAAAACAAGAAGAACAACAGCAAGAGAGAAGAAGAAAAAGAAGAGACAAATATAGAGTTGACAAATGACAGTGTTCAGGCAAGGAATATAAAACAGGGAAGACTGGTAACTAACAGATGCAAATAAAGAGGAACATTATAAGCTCATTGGGCAACACCAGCGGCTGCCGGCGTGTCCTTGGTACCTCAGAGGGCCTGGAGTGTTGGCAAGGTCACAGGATGCCAGCGTCCTTGTGCTACCGAGGGAGACCACGAAGGAGGAGGGGGGGTAATTAGAGAAGAGGAGGGTGAAGGAAGAGTTCCGTGTGTGTGTGTGTGTGTGGAGCCAAGTCCATAAACGTGTTGTTTTTTTTTGTTTTTTTTTTTGTTTTTTTACGGGGATTAGCCCAACCGGGCACAGGTCACTGATCCACATCAGGGCCTGGGAGGCGAAAATGTAATAATAATAATTATTCATATTAAATAAAATTTATAATAAAAATACAAAAATAAAAATTAAACAATAATTTATAGTCAATAAAATTTATAATACAAAATACAAAATTAAAAACAAAATAATAATGATAACATTGATAATAATAACAACACTAATAATAATAATAATAATAATAACAATAATGATAAAGAACCATAAAGAAATTGAAAAATGAAAAAAATCAATAGTGAGAAACAATATATATACAGTATGTTGTGTCGTCAAAGTAAGAGAAACAATTGAGACCCTGCAATTGTGTGTAAAGGAGGCAGAAAGTCAGATCAGCAACCTGGGACTTGGTCACAATTTTCGTGATGCCATATGGCAGCAGGGTCTACCATTAGACAATACATTATGCTTCCAATATCTTCCCAGGCAGTAGTACCTCCCTGTTTGGTAGCTGCCTACTACCTACAGGAAGGCGTTAGGTGCTTTGGTAAGTAGATATGCTTGTGTTTCTTTGCATGACCATCGCAAGTTATTTGTAATGATAAGTGTTTTGAGAATAAGAAGTAAACACCAGTTAGTGAACGGACTCCATGAACGCTGAAGGCTGGTGTCAACAGGTAGTGGTTTCTGAGAGGATGATGTAGTCGAGATGTTGTCCTTGCTTGTGTGTGGAAGTGACCAGAGACACACACACACACACACAGCAGGATAAACACTCCTTACTGAACCTTCTTTTCCTCCTGAAGATGTACACAGGAAAAAACACCAGAAAAATAATGTATCCTTGATGACTGTGTGTGTGTTGTGGTGGAACTTTACCTCGACGACCTATCTCAACAACAAGTGACATCCAAGGACTTCTGTTTCTGAGTGAGTGTAGTGGAAGGTAGACGGAGCGGGTGAAGCAGACTGCGGCTTAACTGTATGATGCAGACATTCAACTTATGTCTGCTAAGTGAAGGGGGATGACCAGCAATTAGCAATTTCCTTTCCTTTCTATAGATAACAAATAAAACTCACCTTCTATACCAATTAGTTACTAATGGAAAGTTCTGTGTATCTGTAATGTCTAGCCTCACCACTTGTGTCTCCACCACAGGCTACTACGCTGACCCCGAGACAAGGTGCCAAGCCTTCCACATCTGTCAGTTCGAGAGGGATACCAAAGTCCTTTGTCCCAACGGCACTCTCTTCGACCAGGAGAAATTCAACTGCATCTGGTGGAACGCCGTCGACTGTAGCCTAACCGAATCCTTCTATGAGTTGAACAAAAATATCGGCGTCGTCCCCCCTGATAGCATATAGCAGGTTAAGCCTTAGCCAATCCACTCTCGACAACGCCCCTCCTTCAACGTCTTCACAGGTTCACTGAGGAGGGCCTCCTGATCCCGTAGACGGTTCTCTGACTCCCGCCCCGCTATAAACTTGTGGCAGCAGGAAAACATGAAACTTCTTCCCATAACGACAAACACAACTTTATACATTACGAGATATAAAACACATAAAATGGTGAATACAAACTATCCTCATGATATAAACTACCCAGGCTTAACGTTACCCCTAAACTCTATCTTATAAGAGTGTACAGGAAACAAATGACCATCATTCTCACTAAACCAACGATATTAAACGACAGATCACTTCTAGTTATACCTTTATGTCTTTCTCATTGGACTGTGTACAGTGATGGTTGCTTGTTTTAACCATAGGATTAATAAACGCACCTGATTGTATGTATATCTTTTGTTTTTATGTTCCACTTGTAAATATTTATACTTTTTAAGACCAACACATCATGATACTCTGAACGTGTTTGGGAAGCCTCCACCTCTATCATTTACCGTAAACATTTCCAGTATTTACCTTAAACAGAACACGGTGCATAACAAGGAACAAATTACATTCTCTATGACTGAAGGTACACGGGGACTTGTTGATCACCCCGTAACAATCTTTTTCATGTTTTTAAATAGAAAAGTTGAGCTTGACATAATGTTCACCACACCTAGAAAAATGTTCACTACACCTGCTAAAAATGTTCAATACACCTAGTAAAAATGTTCACTACACCAATGTGTATTAGAAATGTTCACTACACCAATGTGTATTAGAAATGTTCACTACATCTGGTAAAAATGTTCATTACTCCTGGTAAAAATGTTCACTACACCATTTCTTACTAAAAATGTTCACTTCACCAATGCCTATAAGAAATGTTCACTACTCCAGGTAAAAATGTTCACTACACAAATGTCTATTAGAAATGTTCACTACATCTGGTAAAAATGTTTATTACTCCTCCTAAAAATGTTCACTTCACCAATGCCTATAAGAAATGTTCACTACTCCAGGTAAAACTGTTCACTACACCTGGTAAATATGTTCACTACACCAATGCCTATAAGAAATGTTCACTACTCCAGGTAAAAATGTTCACTACACAAATGTCTATTAGAAATGTTCACTACATCTGGTAAAAATGTTCATTACTCCTACTAAAAATGTTCACTTCACCAATGCCTATAAGAAATGTTCACTACTCCAGGTAAAACTGTTCACTACACCTGGTAAATATGTTCACTACACCAATGCCTATAAGAAATGTTCACTACTCCAGGTAAAAATGTTCACTACACAAATGTCTATTAGAAATGTTCACTACATCTGGTAAAAATGTTCACTACACCTGGTAAATATGTTCACTACACCAATGCCTATAAGAAATGTTCACTACTCCTGGTAGATATGTTCACTACTCCTGGTAAATATGTTCACTACACCAATGACTATAAGAAATGTTCACTACTCCTGGTAGATATATTCATTACACCTGGTAAATATGTTCACTACACCAATGCCTAATAGATGTGTTCACAATGTTCACTACTCCAGGTAAAAATGTTCACTTCACAAATGTCTATTAGAAATGTTCACTTCATCTGATAAAAATGTTCACTACTCCTGGTAGATATGTTCACTACTCCTGGTAAATATGTTCACTATACCAATGCCTAATAGATGTGTTCACAATGTTCACTACTCCAGGTAAAAATGTTCACTACACAAATGTCTATTAGAAATGTTCACTACATCTGATAAAAATGTTCACTACTCCTGGTAGATATGTTCACTACTCCTGGTAAAAATTTTCACTACACCATTACCTATTAGAAATGTTCACTACATCTGATAAAAATGTTCACTACTCCTGGTAGATATGTTCACTACTCCTGGTAAATATGTTCACTACACCAATGCCTATAAGATGTGTTCACTACACCTGGTAAATATGTTCACTACACCAATGCCTATAAGAACTGTTCACTACTACTGGTAGATATGTTCACTACTCCTGGTAGATATGTTCACTACACCAATGCCTAATACATGTGTTCACAATGTTTACTACTCCTAAAGGCCTGTGGACAGTGTTCCAACCTGACAATATTTTACTGCACTGCACTACACTTCCATCCAACTTCAACTGTATGCCTAGGTGGCTATATTGGTTTATCTACTTTGGGTTTAACAATGGCACCAAGAATGACGAGACCAGTTAACACCTTAAAGTTTGCCGTAACTCAGAAAATCGGTAAGACGAAAGGGAGTCGCCTGTACGAGCGTTATCTCAGTTAAGACAAATGTGGAACGCCAGTGTGTCGATGTTTTTTGGGCAAGAAGCAAGTCAAGTTCCTAGTTGATACAGGAAGTTGTGTCTCGTACGTCACAGAAGACGTGGTGTCATTTCTCGGGTTGAACCATTTAGTATACGAGTCACCTAACCCTCTTACACTGACGGATGGTCACGGTGACTTTAATATAACTCGGTGCATCTATCTTACACTGGAGTTTGCTCCCGGGGTGTATGTGCCGCATGAATATTATGTGTACCAGAGTACAGGGTGCATTCTGGGAAGAGATTTCCTAGTCTCCCATGATTGCATAACCGATTTTAGCTGGCAGAGAGACAGACTTACCTTCAGGAAGGAATAAGTTGTTCGGCCTGAGGGTGGAGAGCCCGTGAGAGTACTGTGTAAGATGTTCGGCCAAGACGTAAATATTTAACTTGATAGTGGAGCGAGCATCAACCAAATGAACACTAACCAGATTGAGCCCTAGAGGCTTCAAGAAATGAAAATAGATACAAAAAACTGTAAATATTATACACACAGTGCCATTTCCACCTGTAGCTTGACTAGATTAAAACCCTTCTCGGTGAAAATGTTTGGAAGAAAATATAGAGTTAAAGATATGATGGTCAATGACAGAGCTTAGAATATTTAACTGGGGATAAATTTTCTCCGTGATAACAAAATAAAGTGTTATCACCGGACACGAATGCTTCGATAAGATCCATTAATTTGATTGTAAGGTTGAGAGCGGCCCAGTAAGACCCTGCCAGAATTTACGCTCTCACACTAACACTGAAACTAATTTGTGACGAGTTGCCGAGTGGATACGAAATCTATGACGGACGGACTGACGGATGGATGGACGCACAGCATCATTGATAAGGGAGGGACACCAACGTCCTCAAAGATGGAGGGAAAAGCGTAACGTTCCTTTAAAACTGTTGTGGGACGCGAAGGACTCCGGACTTAACTGATGAACACAACAATAATTAATGAATATGATAACTTGGACGTACCTGAGATATGGTGTGTTAATGTCCCTCGAGGAGCTGTTTTAACTCACTTACCTGGAAAAAGAAAAACAAATGTAGTTGAGACGTCTATCACACACACACACACACACACACACACACACACACACACACACTCTACTACTACTACTTTTTTTTAAAAGTAAGTGGCCTCCAGCCTACTACTACTACTACTACTACTACTACTACTTTGCTGTCATTCGGAATCGAGTATGACGATCACCCAGCTATAATACAAAGATATGAGTTATTAGGGATGTCACCTTCATTGGTGAGTTTTGAGGTGACTAAAGAGGCAGATATTGGACCGTCACAGGTGTTCACAGGTGTTGCACATGTGGGAGGCTACATCGACTGCGGGATTGCCGGTGGCAGCGTCTTTCCGGCGTTGGTGCTTGATTGCCTCGATTTGCACCTCGTGTGGTGCTCCTCCAAGCGTTGCGATGTGGAGTAATCGTCTCCCAGGTGAGGGGGTCGATTTAGCACTCTTTCAGTTTTGCCTTAAGACTATCCTTATACCTTTTCAGTTGCCCGCCACCGTTACGTTTACTATTCGTTAGGTGACTGCAAAGTAGTTGCTTTGGCAGTCTACTGTCGTCCATGTGGGTAACATGGCCAGTCCAACATAGTTGTTCATGGATAATGGTGACCTCGATGCTCCTACAGTTGGTGTCAGCAAGAATGCAGGCATTTGTTCTCTTGTCTTCCCAGCGAACTCGGAAAATGGAACGTAGATTATGTTGGTGGAAGTTTTTAAGTGCCTTGAGGTGCCTCCTGTATGTGACCCATATCTACGTGCCGTATAGCAGGGTGGGCAAGACCACTGCTCGATATACGTATAACTTTGTGGATAATTTCAGCTCCTACAGCTGAAGACACGGTTTCGGAGTCTGCCAAAGGCTTAAGATGCACATCTGATCCGATGCTGAATCTCTTCATCGATGTCCGCGGTGGTGGACGGGTGGGAGCAGAGATACCGAAAGTGTACAGCATTAGAGAGGGTAGAACCGTTAAGCTGGAGGGGTGTCTGAACCAGGGGTATTATACGTATACAAAGATAAAATCAACCACACGGCAGTCATACGAGTACTATTAATCATACTAGCCGTGTAAAATAGCCCCGTATGATAATTGACACTATTTATATATAACGATGAGCTATTTGTCTATCTTATAACCCGATAAGCTGACCCGCCCGAAAAAGACAATGAAATTTATTACAGCATTAATGGTTCAATACATCATGTATACACATGTGTGTGTGTGTGTGTGTGTGTGTGGTGTAAACAGTGCAAGATATCAGTATATTATTACGATTGAGGCAGCCAGTATCACATAAGGCCTTGGCTGTAATGGTTAGGTTAGGTTAAGTCTGGCAAGGTTCTCCTCTTTGGCGGGTTAGCTGTACCTTGGACCTGAGGCTAGTTTTATGGGCACTCTTCTCTGTGCGTTTTATTAACATATATATATATATATATATATATATATATATATATATATATATATATATATATATATATATATATATATATATATATATATATATTAGACAATTTAATAATAAGGTAATTAAAGTAACCAAGAAATAACCATCAATGAATAATCCTATTTTGGGACTTATTTTCAGCGCAATGTAAAATAAAAAAAAGGAATTTGTAAGTTTGTGATCTCTGGCTCGTTTAATATGACCCAAAAGAAATTCCAATTGAAAGAAGCTCGCCTTTCTAGCTCTCTTGTTTCCCAACACTCAAATTACATCATGGGAACTGAATTATTACGACATATCACTTTCCATTGAGACCACGAGGCATAAATACATTCACGAAGTTAGCAGGCGGAGCCAGCGAGGGTGGCCATACAGGAATGGTTAAACCGAGGAGAAAGGGCGGAGCCACCGAGGGTGACCAACCAAAGAAGAACACTTGGAACTTCCCAGCAGTAGACGTCCTTCAGTAGTCACAGAAGCTTGTGTTCCTGTACTGTATGTTGTTATTATCTCCCAGGAAGATTCTACCACTATGAAACACTACAATATGAAGCACCTTGAAACACTAAAATTCGAAACATCATGAAACACAATGAAAACTACAAAATGAACTCAAGCAAGTACCTAACACGGCATAAAAACACAAAACAAAACATGATCAATAATTCAAACACGTCTTCAAGGTTTACAACACACACACACACATGACATGAGGTTCCATTCTGGCGTTAGGGTGAAGGTTCCACCATCAAAACTAACAATAAAAAACTGCATATATTTGTTGTTGTGATTAAACAGAGACATGATGGAGCCTTTAGTTCCTTGTGTATCTGTGTGTGTGTGTGTGTGTGTGTGTGTGTGTGTGTGTGTGTGTGTGTGTGTGTGCGTGTGTGTGTGTTACTTTTATTATTATTATTATTATTATTATTATTAATATTATTATTATTATTATTCTGTCGCTCAGTCCACATTTCTGTACCTGTACCTGTGCCTCTGTCTATTGTATACCTGTACTTGTATTTGTACAGTCTCGTTCAAGATTCTTCGAACACTGCTGAAGACAGCTGGCATCTCAAGGCCTTTTGTTTACTATGGTATATGGTAAGAATTTTAAATTAATGAAAAAGTGATTGATGATTTGTTACTTAGTTCCCCGTTGCTTAATTAATGGTTGGACTTTGTTGTTTCGTATTATATTATACTACGTACTATAGTAAACAAACGGCCTTGAGTTGCCAGCTGTCTCCAACAGTGTTCGAAGAATCTTGACCTAATGACCTCGCCAATGACTAAGTTCTTAAAATAAATTTAAAGTCAGAGACGATTGGGGCAGGCTTCAGTGTACCTGTATATGAAAATGACTTTGCAGGAAGAAGTGACCAACCAGAGCCGCCGTGAGTTACCTGGAATTGAAACACTGACCAATCACAGTCGCTGCTCCCCGTCACGTGACCTCCCTTCAGCAATGGCGGGATGCTTCGAGTCAGGGATGAGTATAAAAGTTTAAGAATGGCTGGGTCTTCTCCAAGTCATGTTGTCGATTGTGAGCCTTTGTAGAGACAACAGGGGAGATGCGGCAGCAGTTATTGAAGCTGCTGTTGGTGATCGGTAAGTGGAAGAGCCTCAGTGTGAAGACTTAAAGTGTGTGTGTGTGTGCGTGCGTCGCCCGGACACCTGTACAGCGGTTCTCCTCCTCGAGACGAAACTTACCGGGAGTAACCCACAGAGGATTAGTCGAGCCGCGTCACGAAGAACAACAGTTAGTTAAACGGCAGGAAAGCGAGAGTGACTGTCAGCCGGATCACAGCCCGGAGTATGTATACCTGACTACAACACTGACTACTGCAGTATACCTGCCTACAACACTGACTACTGCAGTATACCTGACTACAACACTGACTACTGCAGTATACCTGCCTACAACACTGACTACTGCAGTATACCTGACTACAACACTGACTACTGCAGTATACCTGCCTACAACACTGACTACTGCAGTATACCTGCCTACAACACTGACTACTGCATTATACCTGCCTACAACACTGACTACTGGTGTATACCTGACTACAACACTGACTACTGCAGTATACTTGCCTACAACACTGACTACTGCAGCATACCTGCCTACAACACTGACTACTGCAGTATACCTGCCAACAACACTGACTCCTACAGTATACCTGCCTACAACACTGACTACTGCAGTATACCTGCTTACAACACTGACTACTGCAGTATACCTGCCTACAACACTAACCACTGCAGTATACCTGCCAACAGCACTGGCTACTGCAGTATATCTGCCTACAACACTGACTACTGCAGTATACCTGCCAACAACACTGACTACTGCAGTATACCTGACTACAACACTGACTACTGCAGTATACCTGCCTAAAACACTGACTACTGCAGTATGCCTGCCTACAACACTGACTACTGCAGTATACCTGCCAACAACACTGACTACTGCAGTATACCTGACTACAACACTGACTACTGCAGTACACCTGACTACAACACTGACTACTGCAGTATACCTGCCTACAACACTGACTACTGCAGTATACCTACCTACAACACTGACAACTGCAGTATACCTGCCTACAACACTGAATACTGTAGTATACCTGCCTGCAACACTGACTACTGCAGTATACCTGCCTACAACACTGACTACTGCAGTATGCCTGACTACAACACTGACTACTGCAGTATACCTGCCTACAACACTGAATACTGTAGTATACCTGCCTGCAACACTGACTACTGCAGTATACCTGGCTACAACACTGACTACTGCAGTATACCTGACTACTGCAGTATAACTACCTACAACACTGACTACTGCAGTATACCTGGCTACAGCACTGACTACTGCAGTATACCTACCGACAACACTACTGCAGTATACCTGCCTACAGCACTGACTACTGCATTATACCTGGCTACAACAGTGACTACTGCAGTATACCTACCTACAGCACTGACTACTGCAGTATACCTGCCTACAACACTGACTACTGTTGTATTCCTGGCTACTACTACTACTTTGCTATCACTCGGAATCGAGTATAACGATCATCCAGCTATGATACAATGATACGAGTTGTTTGGGATGTCACCTTTGTTGGCGAGTTTTGGGGTGACTAAGGAGGCCGATACGGGACCGGCAGAGTTGATCACAGATATTGCACATGTGGAGGGCTTCATCCAGTGCGGGAGGGGCGACAGCAGTGGCGGCTTTCCGGCGTTGGCGCTAGTTTACCTCGGTTTGCTGTTGGCTAACTCGAAAGTATTGACACCTTCTCGTGTGGTGCTCCTCCAAGCGTTACGATGTGGAGTAATCGTCAACCAGGTGAGGGGGCCTATTTGGCACTTTTCAGGTTTGTCTTAAGACTATCCTTATACCCTTTCAGCTGCCCACCCGCGTTACGTTTACTATTCGTTATGGGACTGTAAAATAGCTGCTTTGACAATGTACTGTCGTCTATGC
>NW_024757794.1:291851-331341 GCF_018991925.1 Homarus americanus
GAAGAAGAAAAAGAAGAGACAAATATAGAGTTGACAAATGACAGTGTTCAGGCAAGGAATATAAAACAGGGAAGACTGGTAACTAACAGATGCAAATAAAGAGGAACATTATAAGCTCATTGGGCAACACCAGCGGCTGCCGGCGTGTCCTTGGTACCTCAGAGGGCCTGGAGTGTTGGCAAGGTCACAGGATGCCAGTGTCCTTGTGCTTCTGAGGGAGACCACGAAGGAGGAGGGTGGGGGGGTAATTAGAGAAGAGAAGATGGTGGATGAAGAGTTCTGTGTGTGTGTGTGTGTCTGGTCACTACCACACACAAGCAAGGACAACATCTCGACTACATCATCCTCTCAGAAACCACTACCTGTTGACACCAGCTTTCAGCGTTCATGGAGTCCGTTCACTAGCTGGTGTTTACTTCTTATTCTCAAAACACTTATCATTACAAATAACTTACGATGGTTAGATTTTGTCGTGTGTATATTTGATGATTCAGTTATTATTCGTCCTCTTCCATCCCGTGACTACGATCATTTGTCACGGGTACGAGCACACACACACACACACACACACACACACACACACACACACAGCAGGATAAACACTCACTGAACCTTCGTTTCCACCTGAAGATGTACACAGGATTAAACATCTTAAAAATAATGTATCCTTGATGACTGTGTGTGTGTTGTGGTGGATCTTTAAACAGCGCGAGCAGGTCAAGTCCACAGGAAGAGGCGGGACGCAAGTTGCAGAAATTACCTCAATCTTGCAATCACGATACTTTTTAGATAATAATCGTGTATTTTGTTGCTGTGTGGTCTAGCGGGTGAGGGTCGACTAGACTAAGAGTCACATCAGTAGATCATCAGGTCACGTCCTTGTGTGACCTGGTGATTTTTGGTCTTCCCTGAGGGCAGCTTCGTCTGTTTACAATAATATGATCGAGCAGGCCAGGGTTGTAGGTCTATAGTGGGCCTCAGCCCTAAATGGCCCCATTTCTGACAGGTCCCAAGCTAATTTAAAGTTATCTAACTTAGGGCATTGGGATGACTGTCCATTGGGACCAAGACTCAGGCCCCTTAAAAAGTGTCTTGTTGGGACGAACATTAAAGGATGACCAAAAAGTCAAGTTAGGAGTTCACGCTGTTGTCTCAGAGGAAGAGAGAAGCTGTTAGAAGATTACCTTACCGCCCTGCCTCACCTGCCCCAACACCTATGACGATGATGATGATTATCTCTCACCTGTCCAACACCTGTGATGATGATGATAATGATAATAATTATTTTAGCGCGAGGGCGGGCAAACACACCAACCCACCCATCCACCCACCCACGCACACCCACCTCCACCCCCCTTCCCCTCCACCCCACACACACACAAACAAGTTGGTAAGAACCCAGTGCACTTCAGGGACTTACTTCCTCAAGGATAAGCGAAAGTGGTCAGGCAGGTTGGATCTACAACTCGTTTGTTTTACTCTTCGATTAAGCGTCATGTACTGCTTCCATCTCTATGTCACTGTACACACAACTCGGGTAAATATACACAAACACACACACACACACACACACACACACACACACACACACACACACACACACACACACACATCTGCTCACCTGCCTAATTACCGATGTGGAATTTAAACTTCACCATAATAAAGGTTTTAAAATACTGCAACAATCATTGGCTTCTTTAGCCGTTACAGCACATCCACTGTCTTAAATATAGGCAAGTCAAACTAACATTTTTTTCTTTTAGTTAATCCCAATGTTTAGTCGTGTAAGGCTCTAAGCTATACGCTAGATTAGGTTAGGTTACATTAGGTTACGTTATGTTACGTTACGGTACGTCAGGTTAAGGTTACAGGGGTTAAATCCATTCTGCCTAGGCTATAGGCGCTCAATGAGCTCCTTTACAGAGACGTAATGACACAGATCACTTGAGTCGACCTTCACGGTGACTCCTAGTGACCCAACACGTCCCTGGGGGTCAAGAGGTCTCCGCTAATCTTTCGACAATTACTTTACCTCGACGACCTATCTCAACAGCGAGTGACATCCAAGTACTTCTGTTTCTGAGTGAGTGTAGTGGAAGGTAGACGGAGTGGGTGAAGCAGACTGCGGCTTAACTGTATGATGCAGACATTCAACTTATGTCTGCTAAGTGAAGGGGGATGACCAGCAATTAGCAATTTCCTTTCCTTTCTATAGATAACAATTAAAACTCACCTTCTTTACCAATTAGTTACTAATGGAAAGTTCTGTGTATCTGTAATGTCTAGCCTCACCACTTGTGTCTCCACCACAGGCTACTACGCTGACCCCGAGACAAGGTGCCAAGTCTTCCACATCTGTCAGTTCGAGAGGGATACCAAAGTCCTTTGTCCCAACGGCACTCTCTTCGACCAGGAGAAATTCAACTGCATCTGGTGGAACGCCGTCGACTGTAGCCTAACCGAATCCTTCTATGAGTTGAACAAAAATATCGGCGTCGTCCCCCCTGATAGCATATACCAGGTTAAGCCTTAGCCAATCCACTCTCGACAACGCCCCTCCTTCAACGTCTTCACAGGTTCACTGAGGAGGGCCTCCTGATCCCGTAGACGGTTCTCTGACTCCCGCCCCGCTATAAACTTGTGGCAGCAGGAAAACATGAAACTTCTTCCCATAACGACAAACACAACTTTATACATTACGAGATATAAAACACATAAAATGGTGAATACAAACTATCCTCATGATATAAACTACCCAGGCTTAACGTTACCCCTAAACTCTATCTTATAAGAGTGTACAGGAAACAAATGACCATCATTCTCACTAAACCATCGATTCTAAACGACAGATCACTTCTAGTTATACCTTTATGTCTTTCTTATTGGACTGTGTACAGTGCTGGTTGCTTGTTTTAACCATAGGATTAATAAACGCACCTGATTGTATATCTTTTGTTTTTATGTTCCACTTGTAAATATTTAAATACTAACAGAATCGCCGTCCACGGCGGCTCATCCGCTAGGCAACGGTAGAACGCCACCCTCCGGGAGGCTCCACATTGTCTCACTGTTCAATCCCCAAAACTTCTTCTTCCACCAATAGTTCATTAACGGTGTATGTAAGTTCCACCATGTTTTTCACTACAAAGGTACAGCAAAGTATATTTTTTTTAGCAATAAACTGTAATTATTTTATTGTCTAATCATCACCACATATAACACCACCCATCATCACTATAGCATCATCCTTCATCACTACATATAACACCATCCATCATCACTACATATAACACCATCCATCACCACTACATATAACACCATCCCATCATCACTACATATAACAATATCCATCATCACTACATATAACACCATCCGTCATCACCACAGATTGGTAAAGTAGTTTCCGAGATTCTCTGGGGGACACACACACACAAACTGAGAAGACTTCTTTGCTTTATATAGATAGATTGTCTAATCATCACTACATATAACATCAATCATCACTATATATAACATCATCCATCATCACTACATATAACACCATCCATCATCACTACATATAACACCATCCATCATCACTACATATAACAACATCAATCATCACTACATATAACACCATCCATCATCACTACATATAACACCATCCATCATCACTACATATAACACCACCCATCATCACTACATATAACACCATCCATCATCACTACATATAACACCATCCATCATCACTACATATAACAACATCAATCATCACTACATATAACATCATCCATCATCACTACATATAACACCATCCATCATCACTACATATAACACCATCATCATCACTACATATAACATCATCCATCATCACTACATATCACTACATATAACACCATCCATCATCACCATATAACACCATCCATCATCACTACACATAACACCATCCATCATCACTACATATAACACCATCCATCATCACTACATATAACACCATCCATCATCACTACATATAACACCATCCATCATCACTACACATAGCACCATCCATCATCACTACACATAGCACCATCCATCATCACTACATATAACACCATCCATCATCACTACATATAACACCATCCATCATCACTACACATAACACCATCCATCATCACTACATATAACAACATCCATCATCACTACATATAACACCATCCATCATCACTACACATAGCACCATCCATCATCACTACATATAACAACATCCATCATCACTACATATAACACCATCCATCATCACTACACATAACACCATCCATCATCACTACATATAACACCATCATCATAGTACATATAACACCACCCATCACATATCATCCATCATCATCATATATACTACATATAACACATCCATCCACCATCACTACATATAACAATATCCATCATCATTACATATAACACCATCCATCCATCATCACTACATATAACACCATCCATCCATCATCACTACATATAACACCATCCATCATCACTACATATAACACCACCCATCATCACTACATATAACAACATCCATCATCACTACATATAACATCGTCCATCATCACTACGTATAACACCATCCATCATCATTACATATAACACCACCCAACATCACCATCCATCATCACTACATATAACACCATCCATCATCACTACATATAACAACATCCATCATCACTACATATAACACCATCCATCATCACTACATATAACACCATCCATCATCACTACATATAACACCATCCATCATCACTACATATAACACCATCCATCATCACTACACATAACACCATCCATCATCACCACATATAACACCATCCATCATCACTACATATAACACCATCCATCATCACTACATATAACATCATCCATCATCACTACATATAACACCATCCATCATCACCACATATAACACCATCCATCATCACTACATATAACACCATCCATCATCACCACATATAACACCACCCATCATCACTACATATAACACTACCCATCGTCACTACATATAACACCATCCATCATCACTACATATAACAACATCCATCATCACGACATAACATCATCCATCATCACTACAAATAACACCATCCACCATCATCACTACATATAACACCACCCATCGTCACTACATAACATCATCCATCATCACTTCATATAACACCATCCACCATCATTACATATAACACCATCCATCATCACTACATGTAACATCATCCATCATCACTACATAAAACACCATCCATCATCATTACATATTACACCATCCATCAATACTACATATAACAGCATCCATCATCATTACATATAACACCATCCATCAATACTACATATAACATCATCCATCATCACTACATATAACATCATCCATCATCACTACATATAACACCACCCATCATCACTACATATAACACCACCCATCATCACTACATATAACACCACCAATCATCACTACATAACATCATCCATCATCACTTCATATAACAGCATCCATCATCATTACATATAACACCACCCATCATCATCAAGATATAACACCATCCATCATCACAACATATAACATCATCCATCATCACTAAGATATAACACCATCCATCATCATTGCTATAACACCAACCCATCATCACTATATATAACAATTAATCCATCATCACTACATATAACACCATCCATCATCACTACATATAACATCATTCATCATCACTACATACAACACCATCCATCATCACTACAACACATCATGATACTCTGAACGTGTTTGGGAAGCCTCCACCTCTATCATTTACCGTAAACATTTCCAGTATTTACCTTAAACAGAACACGGTGCATAACAAGGAACAAATTACATTCTTTATGACTGAAGGTACACAGGAACTTGTTCATCACCCAGTAACAATCTTTTTCATGTTTTTAAATAGAAAAGTTGAGCTTGACATAATGTTCACCACACCTAGAAAAATGTTCACTACACCTGCTAAAAATGTTCAATACACCTAGTAAAAATGTTCACTACACCTGCTAAAAATGTTCAATACACCTAGTAAAAATGTTCACTACACCTGCTAAAAATGTTCAATACACCTAGTAAAAATGTTCACTACACCTGGTAAAAATGTTTAATACGCCAAGTAAAAATGTTCACTTCACCAATGTCTATTAGAAATGTTCACTACATCTGGTAAAAATGTTCACTACTCCAGGTAGATATGTTCACTACTCCTGGTAAAAATGTTCACTACACCATTACCTATTAGAAATGTTCACTTCACCATTACCTATTAGAAATGTTCACTACATCTGGTAAAAATGTTCACTACTCCTGGTAGATATGTTCACTACTCCTGGTAAAAATGTTCACTACACCATTACCTATTAGAAAAGTTCACTTCACCATTACCTATGAGAAATGTTCACTACATCTGGTAAAAATGTTCATTACTCCTACTAAAAATGTTCACTACACCATTACCTATTAGAAATGTTCACTTCACCATTACCTATTAGAAATGTTCACTACTCCAGGTAAAACTGTTCACTACTCCTGGTAGATATGTTCACTACTCCTGGTAAATATGTTCACTACACCAATCCCTGTAAGATGTGTTCACTACACCTGGTAAATATGTTCACTACACCAATGCCTATAAGAACTGTTCACTACTACTGGTAGATATGTTCACTACTCCTGGTAGATATGTTCACTACACCAATGCCTAATACATGTGTTCACAATGTTTACTACTCCTAAAGGCCTGTGGACAGTGTTCCAACCTGACAATATTTTACTGCACTGCACTACACTTCCATCCAACTTCAACTGTATGCCTAGGTGGCTATATTGGTTTATCTACTTTGGGTTTAACAATGGCACCAAGAATGACGAGACCAGTTAACACCTTAAAGTTTGCCGTAACTCAGAAAATCGGTAAGACGAAAGGGAGTCGCCTGTACGAGCGTTATCTCAGTTAAGACAAATGTGGAACGCCAGTGTGTCGATGTTTTTTGGGCAAGAAGCAAGTCAAGTTCCTAGTTGATACAGGAAGTTGTGTCTCGTACGTCACAGAAGACGTGGTGTCATTTCTCGGGTTGAACCATTTAGTATACGAGTCACCTAACCCTCTTACACTGACGGATGGTCACGGTGACTTTAATATAACTCGGTGCATCTATCTTACACTGGAGTTTGCTCCCGGGGTGTATGTGCCGCATGAATATTATGTGTACCAGAGTACAGGGTGCATTCTGGGAAGAGATTTCCTAGTCTCCCATGATTGCATAACCGATTTTAGCTGGCAGAGAGACAGACTTACCTTCAGGAAGGAATAAGTTGTTCGGCCTGAGGGTGGAGAGCCCGTGAGAGTACTGTGTAAGATGTTCGGCCAAGACGTAAATATTTAACTTGATAGTGGAGCGAGCATCAACCAAATGAACACTAACCAGATTGAGCCCTAGAGGCTTCAAGAAATGAAAATAGATACAAAAAACTGTAAATATTATACACACAGTGCCATTTCCACCTGTAGCTTGACTAGATTAAAACCCTTCTCGGTGAAAATGTTTGGAAGAAAATATAGAGTTAAAGATATGATGGTCAATGACAGAGCTTAGAATATTTAACTGGGGATAAATTTTCTCCGTGATAACAAAATAAAGTGTTATCACCGGACACGAATGCTTCGATAAGATCCATTAATTTGATTGTAAGGTTGAGAGCGGCCCAGTAAGACCCTGCCAGAATTTACGCTCTCACACTAACACTGAAACTAATTTGTGACGAGTTGCCGAGTGGATACGAAATCTATGACGGACGGACTGACGGATGGATGGACGCACAGCATCATTGATAAGGGAGGGACACCAACGTCCTCAAAGATGGAGGGAAAAGCGTAACGTTCCTTTAAAACTGTTGTGGGACGCGAAGGACTCCGGACTTAACTGATGAACACAACAATAATTAATGAATATGATAACTTGGACGTACCTGAGATATGGTGTGTTAATGTCCCTCGAGGAGCTGTTTTAACTCACTTACCTGGAAAAAGAAAAACAAATGTAGTTGAGACGTCTATCACACACACACACACACACACACACACACACACACACTACTACTACTACTACTACTGCTACTACTTTGCTGTCACTCGAAATCGAGTATGATCACCCAGATATGGTACAATGATACGAGTTATTAAGGGTGTCACGGTGACACTCACCTTCGTTGGTGAGCTCTGAGGTGACTCGAGAGGCCGATAAGGGACCGGGAGGGACGTCCACAGATGTGACATTTGTGGAGGGCTACATCCAGTGCGGGAGGGGCGGCGGCGGCGGCAGCGTCTTTCAGGTGCTGAGGCTCGTCTGCCTCGGTATGCAGTCGGGCTAATTCGAAAGTATTGATATCTTCACGAGTGGTGTTCTTCCAAGCGTTAAGGTGTGGTTTGACACACACGAACACCCCCTATATGATTATTCACGCTTTGTTTACAAGAACAACTAAGGCAGATCTAATCATCTTATACAACGTATTCCCCAATATAAGCGCCATTTACCAAAGGAATGTAATTTTTCACTACAACACTGTGGGACGCACCCGAAATACTCAGATACAGACACAGCCACCGTACCTGAATGACGAAACCACAACTGAGTGAACTGAGGTTAACTTCCTTCCCTCTGGTACCACCTGAACCAAGGGTGATAGAAGGATACTGAAACTCTCTTTAAAACCTATTACTTCTTCGTCGCCTCCGAGTGATGCGCCATCTATGGGGGTGCGACATCATAGAGAATGGTTTGGTATTATTTGGGTAAATATTTTTTAAAAGTACAGTATATCTAATCTGCACGTCATTATAGAGAATGGTTGTAAATACTGAAGGAATAAGTTTCTTGTCTTCAAGTGTGTGTGTTGATCGTGTGTTATCAAAGAAAACAGTGAACAAAAATTAACATAAAACAATAGAATATATGTTTTAATTATGCTTCGTCTTACATTTAAACATTTCCAATACATTTTTAATTGGATTTTCTTTGACACTAATTGTGATTACATTAAAGTATGTAGTGTTAATTTTCTTTATTAAATGCTATTGTGCATTGATCTAGACTCTAGAGTAAAGTGGCAGCTACATACCACATTAAATGTTTGAGCTGTTTCAATGCTTTATCCTTCAAATACGCCATATTTTGTGTGTGCAGCCATTCCAAATACCCGTTAAAAATGTTCGGTAATTAACATTATATACAGTAGAATAAGAGAGCAGTTTTGAGTACAGCACTGGGTAATTAATCGTGTTATAATATGACCTGTACTTTAGCATGATAGCTGGATTTTACTGTTGTACAGTAATTCCCTGTTTTGTGAGATTCAATCCTTAATTTCAAGGTCATGTGCTAAAACGAATATTAATATTAACTTACTTTATCACTGTTCCTAGGAAAAACGATGTAATTTCAGATGGTTGTAATTCCTCTCGTCTTTCTCATACATCATGGAGTCATGAGTATTTCAGAACTATTTTCACACATTTGATAGGTTAACCATGCTTTAGTCTTCTTCCCAAATGTAACAAACAGCTGACACGCAACAAAGAACACAGTCGGATCAGCACCATATACAATTAGTGCGATATACTCCAAGGCATCTACAGTACACCTATATGCAGGAGTAAGAGTTCATGCCTTGGTCCTGAAACAACACCTCCGTCTTCGTTAGTGTTGACTTTCGAAATAAGAAAATAATTTTAAATGTGTTCTATCGTTATTTGCTATGTTTAATACAGTTTTATCTTGTTTCCCGTTTTTTTTTAATAAGCAAATAAAGCGGGATAAACAATCTAAACATTTCTGGATACTTTTGTCACCTGTTGACTGACACAACTTTGAGACATCGATGACCTAAGTGTTTCCAGGTTCACGAACAGCTTTTCGATACATCAATCATCTTAAAACGAGCCATTATACGATCTAAAATATTGGCATGTAATCTTGTGTAATGCGTTGCTTTATACTTTATAATTAGAACAGATAAAGACAATGATCTCTAAAGCTACATGTGTGGAGAAACGAATGAGTAAAACACGACTAAACTCAGTCCGTTATAACACTGGGACGAGGGTTGGCCGGTTCACCCAAGTCTTTAATCTGCCTCGTTTCGTGGTTGTGGATTTATGAGCATGTCAACAGAGGCCTCACAGTGTTGTCTTTGCTTTAGTGCCTGTAAGGAGGTACACGAAGGCTTTATAGACATAAGACAACCAAATAGCCAGTGAAGAGATTGAAATTGACAAGGTCTGCAAAGTATCGTCTTGTCTGTGGTTTTGCTGTTAAACTGGAATGTGACAGTAATGAGCGTACACAACTGTGCCTAAACCCCCCATAATTACCGAGCCGCTGACGGTCAGGAGTCGTATATTACCCCTAGTAAAGTGTCTCGGTGTTCTTAAGTTCAAAAAGTGATTTTAAGTGCCGTAAAGTTTTTGTGCGTATTATGAAGTGACATATATCAAAACGTGTTCGTAAGTAACTTAAAGTGTTTATAAGTGTTGTAAAGTGTTTTGGTTAATAAGTATATGAATAGTGTGAAGTGTTTGTGTCAAGGAAACTTATATACTGTAAGTATCACAAAGTAATTGTTGGGACAAAAAAAAAAAACATACGTATCTTAAGAGTGGTACAAGTGTCATACTTTTAATTAAAGTAGCATAAGGTGTTAGAGTGCCATAAAGTGTCACATTATGTCACAATGATTCCTGTAATATCGAGCTTTAATTGCCAGTTGGTCTGATAAAGTGCCATTACGTCAAATAAGTGTAACATAATGCAGTAAGTTGTGGTTCACAATAAAAAGTGTTATGTAGTGTGAGGGGTGTCATGAAGTGTCTAAATGTATCAAAGTAACCTAAAGTGTGTAATTGTACTAAAGTATCAGTGTCAGCGTTCTAAAGTGCCCTAAAAAGCCATATAGTTTCAGTGTCATAAAGTCTCGAATATTTATAAAGTGTCCAAGCAACACACAATAGTGTCATACGGTGTCAAAGTGTAGTAAGGTGCTGTGAAGGCTCTCAAAGTGTTGTAAAGTCCCATTTATTTCATAAAGTGCCATTAATGCTTTGAATTCTTGCAAAATATCATGATGTCATTAATGTCATAGTGTTGCAATGTGTCTTGAACTATTACAAGGTGTAAAGTGTGTCACTGAGTACATACAGCAAGGTGTCGTCAAGTGCCATAAGGTGTCATAAAAGTGTCAAGACGATGCCAGGAGGTGACCCTGTATGGTGCCAGGGCTCCCGCGACCACCAGCACAAGGTAACTATACTACTGTTGTGTTCTTGACATATTGAACAAGTTCTCTTAGTCATCCATTTGGCATAAACTAATGCCAAGATCATTGGTTCATTGTTACTGTAAGTGTGTGTGTGTGTGTGTGTGTGTGTGTGTGAGATAGACGGCAGGTTATCTCAACTACATTTGTTCTTTTCTTTTTCCAGGTAAGTGAGTTAAAACAGCTCCTCGAGGGACATTAACACACCATATCTCAGGTACGTCCAAGTTATCATATTCATTAATTATTGTTGTGTTCATCAGTTAAGTCTGGAGTCCTTCGCGTCCCACAACAGTTTTAAAGGAACGTTACGCTTTTCCCTCCATCTTTGAGGACGTCAGTGTCCCTCCCTTATCAATGAGTCAACGTGATGCCCCCACTCATTCACACGGACGTCGGATCCACTCCTTATCCTGACTCCGTCTTTGTGGTCGCCTGTGGTCCCGTCGCTGTCTATATGAAAGTGTCCCCTTCCCTCACGCTGTCTTTGAGGGAATCAGTCCTCCCCCTCCCATTCCCATCAGAGCCCTCCCCCTCCCATTCCCAGCAGAGCCTAACCATTCAAATGATTACAGTGAAATACTCACCTGTTTTAGAGGCATCCGTATCTCTCCAGAAAAGCTCTTGCTACACTGAAATAAAATGACTTTCACCTTGCTGTCCTGGTTTACAAGCTGTAATAGCCTGGTTTACAGGCTATTAGCTGATCGACTTCATGTTTAGGAGGCCTCATGTTGTCTCTATCAGCTGTTGATTCATCAAACAGGTCCCAGCCTAATATATATCAACCTAACCTTACCATTGGGATTGGAGCTTAGTAATAACAGGTCCCAATCCCAGTAAGTACTAATTCCAGTGGATTCCAATTTTGATGAGCTCCACCCATAATGCTTAGTAATGCCTCAGGAGCAATTAGGATTAAGGTCTGTTTTGGGTAGAGAACCATTTGATCTTGAAGTTTTCATTGTTGACCGTCACAGCTCTTCATCAGAGACCAATGTCTTCGGCGAGTTGGATCTCTCCTCGTTTTAGATGTGAGGGAGTGTTCTCACATTCCTGCCTCAGGAACATCCTCACACTTCGGGAGCATTAGACCACCACCTCGTATTTTAAGAACATCCAAGTATTTTCCGATGTAATTTTTAGACGCATCAAACATAAATTTTTCAAAATTTTATAAAGATAGAGTCATTCATTTTACTGTATTGGGAGCACCATTCTTTGTTGACCGTCCTTAAATTTTTTTCTCTTGGTATTCCTCCTGGACCGAAAGTTTGGGGATATACAGTAAAACAATGATGCTGTCCATCCGTCTGTCTGTCCATCCATCCATTCGTCTGTTCATGATAGATTTTGTATCCACTCGGTAACTCGCCACAGACACGATGAATTAATTTTAGTATTAGTGTGAGAGCGTAAATTATGGAAGGGTTTTACTAGGCAGTACTGGACGTGTTGACTTTACATCTTGGCTGACCACTGATTAAATGTCTTGGTCTGTGTGTTCCTGAATTTCTGGTCTGAAGGGGTTACGAGGATATTTAGATGATGTTATTGTGCTTTCTGATAATTGGAAAGACCATGTAGCTACCCTCTGAATGTTCTTCAAGAGTCCCACCAGACAGTTAACTTAGTAAAAAGTGTATATGCTCAGGCCTGACTCACATTTCTTGGTCATGAAATCTCATGAGGTGGACTAATAGCTTCTATTTCTCCAAAAATAGATGCCATTTGTAACTTGCCTGTTCCCACAAACTACAAGGCAATTCAAATATTTTGGGGGATGGCTGGCTACTACCGTGGCTTTTGCCCAAATTTCTTTGAAGTAGCGATGATGATGATGACAGAAGAAAAAGTTTCATCACTTTGTTGGTGAATGCTCAGTCTGCTTGAGGATATACAGCATTATGAATTTTGGGGGAAGCTGACAATGTAATAAAGTAGTGTTGTCATTTGCAGAATATTGTTAGACCAAAGAATATGATATCATAATGTACTAATATGTACAGTATACTGTACGTACATTGATTCAAGAGTATGATTTATAACTTGCTCTGATATCTGAATATCATGAAGTTGCCAAAGAGCAATGATGTATATCACCTTTAACAGAATGAGTACATGTTCAAGACTTTTTCTATGCCGTATATATCTGATTTTAGAAAGAATTCATTGTGGCTAAATAATATATTATTTAATGTATAGTACAGTATGTGGAAAATCAACAACCTTCTCTAATGCTTCCAGGTTCTTATTACATAAAATTAGGATACCAGAATGATAGTAACTGCCTATAACTCTTTGCTCTCTAGACCTTAATAGTTGGAATGTATGTTCATCTTTTAATGTACAGATAATTTACCCTCTAAATCTTTTATTATTCTCTTCTTCTCTCATGAAAAAGAATATACAGTTATGGTTAATTTAATATCAGTAAATGATTTAATGTTTTATCACAACTTGGGGGAGGGGGGGTTTGGACACAGTAGGTACAGTTCACTGAGCTTCATTCTTGTAATCAAACTCACAGGTAGATGACATGAAGAGTGATGATAGTGAAGTAATGGGGGTACTGATGGTAAGTTTTACTTTAGGGTGAGATAGTAATGGTGGTGGGGACTGGTTAGAGGTGGTGTTAGAGTGCACAAGGTATTACAGTAATACAGGAAGTCCTCTCTTAAAGTCGTCCCGCTTAACATTGTTTTGGTACTACGTCGTTTTTCGTCGTCACGGACTATTTTCTACGGCGCATCACCCACTCTTGTCTGGCTGCGCTACACTCTCTCGGATCGGCGCGCTGCCCCCACTCAGTGAACGTCACAGCGTCCCCAAGCGACGCCAAGCCAGTCTCTGTTACGATTTCACATCATTCGTGCGTGCTTAAGTGTTTTTGCTCTAAAACTGTACTCTAACCATTCGAAATGGCTTCCAAGCGCCCATCAAGTGCTACTGATGCTAGTGTAGTGAAGAGGCAACGTAAGACCATTACCCTTCCTACGAAAATGGATGAATTAACCCGATTTGAAAAAGGGGAACATGCTGTGGACATAGCCGCAGTGCTTGGTCTAACTCCCGCAACAGTGTGTACTATCCAGACCAACAGTGACAAGATTAAGGTTAGTGCTGGAAGTGGTTCTTCTCTGAGTGATACTAAGAATACTCATACTAGAAGCACTGTGATAGAGAAGGTGGAAAAGATGCTGGCAATGTGGATGGAGGACCAGAATCAACACAATGCCCTGTGAGCCTTATGGTTATCCAGCATAAGGCCAGATCCCTGTTTGATGACTTAAAGGCAGAAGAGGGAGAAGGATCGAAGGAAGAGACCTTTATGGCCAGCCAAGGATGGTTTCAATGATTTAAGCGTCGTTATAACTTCCACAATATTAAGATGACTGGTGAAGCTGTCAGTTCAGATACGGTTGTTGCCGAGACATTCCCACCAGATTTTAAACGGATTATCCAGCAAGGAGGCTACTCACAGAAGCAAGTCTTCAATGTGGATGAGACTGGTCTCTTTTGGAAGAGGATGCCTGAGAGGACCTATATCTCCAAGGAGGAGAAAAGAGCGCCAGGTTTTAAAGTGGCTAAAGACCGCTTGATGCTGCTGCTTGGCACAAACGCTGCCGGTGACTTCAAACTGAAGCCTATGCTGATTTCTCGCGCTGCCATCCCACGGGCCCTGAAAGGTTATTCCAAGGATCACCTTCCTGTCATTTACAAGGCAAACAAAAAGGCATGGATAACCGGCGCCATATTTAGCCAGTGCTTAAAAGTGTACGCCGTCCCTGCGCTGAAGGAATACTGTGCCAAGGAGAACCTTAACTTCAAAATTCTTCTGATCCTTGACAATGCTCCAGCTCATCCTCCCAATCTCGATGACTTGCATGACAGTGTAAAAGTTGTATTCCTGCCTCCCACCACGACAGCACTGATGCAGCCTATGAGCAAAGACGAGCTGGTGGTGAGAAGTAACGCTGAACAAGACATGGAGCACCGTAACACTGACTATGATCAGGGAATGCAGTGTCTTTGTTCTTCGTTGTAGCCACTCCATTCCATAGTGAGAAAGATCTTGCAAGAGTGGGTGGAAAAAATCATAAGATAAAGAGATTATCTTATCGGTTTATCATAAGTTAATAAAATATATATCTTCAGTTATTGCAATTTTAGGAATATAATTTCGTGAAATGATAAAACAACAAAATATACATATCAAGATCAATACAGTATATTGCGAAGCATGAATGGCCGATACTGTACGTTCATGATGTATCCAAAACTTATTTATACAACTTTTGCACATAAATGTTGTACAGTATTCACTTTATAGAGGAAGAATCTTAAGTGTTGTTTCTTTTAAATACTTTAAAATCAGTTTAAAAAGTAAAAGAAATTCACTTTTAAGAGGAAGAATCTTAGTATATAGCTTCATTGCTTAATCAACTTAGCAACTAAAAGGTCCACAGCTTCGGCAAAATTTTCTGCAACAATCGTCACCATTGGGTCTACAAGTAACTCATCTCCTGATCTATATTTGCCAGTCTTGACCAACATACTAAAAAGGCCAGCGTTTTTTGCTCCACCCACGTCATCTTGAACATCCTGTAATGATTAAGGAAAATAGATTAAAAATAAGTTTCTGTTACCTTTTGAAGTATGATACTATCACAATTACCAAGATACAAGAATCTCAAGTTTTGTTTTGTTTTTTTAATATCAGAAGGTTGAATCCTGTAACCTTAAAAGTTTAAATTAATGTGAATTTTAGTTATAACGTATTTTTTAATACTGTAATAATACTGTATTCTCAAATTTTTTTATACTGTAATAATATTCTCAAATTTTTTTAAAGAACTGGCCAAAGAAAAGTAAATGCAGTGTACAGTATCGACAGATATATGTACTTCTTAGTTATCTGTTTAATACTAGAAATATACAGTGCATTGTATAGTATCCCATAGGTTTGCACCATAGTTAAATAAAAAAAATTTCAGGTGAAGGACTCGTAACAGTTCAATGAAAATTGGGTGAAGAGCACCAATAAAATTGGCAAAAAGATCATTGGAGATCACAACTCTTATTCTTTCATTAGACCATCTAAAATCTGTTGTCTCCCAAGAACCATTTAGGTGACCCTAAAGGAAGAAATAGAGAGGTGTGAGGACTGGAGACTTCAGTGACTATTCAATTGGACTTCATCATTATTAGAATTCCCATACCTGAAAAATATGAAATAGAACATCAGTTTTCCCATGTTGCCTGACCTATCAGACTCCCTGCACAAAAAATGTAGAACACTGCACCAGTTACAGTGATTTCCCCGTTAGTCGGAACAATTGGTGCAGAGCACTTCCGGGAATGAGAGATTTTTGGGTAACGAGACGACTCTCAGAGCCGGAAAAATATCCCTCATTCCCGGAATTTTCCGGGTAATGGAAAAATGTTCTTGGAACTTCCATAAATTGCCCATTACATTATCTCTCGAACCCGGAAAAATATCACTCATCCCCGGAATTTTCCGGGTAACGGAAAAATTTACTTGGAATTTCAAAAAAATGTGCCCGATTTTCATCTCTCAAACCCGGAAAAAAAACCATCCTGGAATTTTCTGGATATCGGGAAAATTTTCTCAGAATTTTCCAATAAATGTGCTCCTCGGAAAATTTTTCCCAAAGCCGGAATTTTCCGGAAAATTTCGGCTCTGGGAACTATTTTCCGAGAAATTTTCAATTCCGGCTATCGAAGAGTTCCGGGCTCAAGGGATTCCGACTAACGGAGATATTACCATATTTCATTAATACTTATTTACTTTACTGACCATCTACTATACTGTACTTCAGTATATTTCACATCAGGTTTCATAATTTTTGTAGAAGAAGAATTGTGCCTAATGACCTGGCCAATTACACAAATGAAACATCAGACAATTGCTTTCACTACAAACAGGAAATAAATACTGTACCTACACAGAACCCACACTAATTTGATATCATCTGGGTTGATCATATTAGTCCACAATATGGAATTACTCCAACATATTAAAATTACTTTGCAAATTACCTCACTATTCTGTTGTATTTCCTTACCCTAGAACTATGGAATCTATCCTGATTTTTTTTTATACATTAAGGTAATTTAGTGAAATATTGAAGATTCCCTAAAAAATATACCGGTAAGTGTTTTTTATATTTTAAAATATGTACAAAATAATTAAAATTAAATGCATTTAACTAGAACCTACGAGGGACAGGTATCCACAGATATGAATGGGTTAGGTCCCCCCCCCAAAAAGAAGATTCATTAGGTGAATATTCATATCTCGAATAGAAAAACAAGGGAAAAAAGTTTTCGGTTCTCCAGAGACAAAAATACCTCCCAAAACATGAAATCGGTTCACAAAAGAGAAAAAACCTGCCTAGCTAATGGTAAATAGTACACAACTACTATAATTTACTACCTGATACATTAAAAACATTAATAAAATACGATAAAGATGAATATATGCAGCTAAACCTATCAAGCAAAAGCTAAATCAAAGTTAAACACAGCCGTCCTCAAGTGCCGCCATAGCAACCAGCCTGGCCACCTCTGCCGACTCTTAGCAATGCTCCTTCCCAACTCTCGCATACAAAGAAATGTTTATTCCCTTTATGTTTTTGACCTTATGATAGTTATTTCTTTTACTTTTTGTACCTTATGTATGTAGGATTGTGTGCGCATGTAACTAAAAAAAAGAAAGTGAAGAAAGTTAAGTTTACCTATCCGAAGCTAAGCTACTAGCTGAAAAATAATCATAACTCCCCCATCTCTCCCTACTAAGTTATGCTGAGGTACGAAAATATTTAATCCCTTTATTTTTATTAACATGATAATTATTATCTTTTTTCTCTTTTTTTAGGAAATTCGTATAAGCGAATTTTCGTATCTCGAGTGATGACCTGTATGTAAAGACGCTTGTAGCAGGATTAGTTGACTTATGTACCAGGCATGCAATAATTATTTTAGAAATCGCCCCATAACATGCATAATGAGTGCAAATCGTTACCAATACTTCACTACGCCACCTTACATTACAAAACAGTAAAGGTATCATTTTAGAGGTAAAATTAGACATTAAATGAAATAGGTATGAAGGAATAAATTGATAAACAGCAGTGAGAGAGGGAATATGCACATGCCTCCAATTAAATCTTTCATTACCAAAACTCAAATAATTATTGTATTCATTCTTACAGCTACTACAGGTAGATGCTTAATGTTTTAATGTTATAAGATTAATAAAGGGGTTGTAGATGGAGGTGGTGGTGGGTAGCTGATGTGGGATGGTGGGTAGATGATGTGGGATGGTCCATGGTGGTGGTGTGGTCAATTGACAAACAGCTGTAAGATGGGGATTATACACTCGCCTTTCAATTGTACTGTGTTGTGTTCATATATATAGTATATATTTGTAGGAGCAAACAGCTGTAGGAATAACATGAATGTTTAAGGACAACGTTATCAACAAAAAATAATAAATTAGTGAGGTTACTGTGTGGATATAGAGTAACTGAATAAAGAGCAGTTACTCGTCTTGTAACTCTTTTGTAGCATCTGTAGATAAGAAACAAAACTGGGGCATCATACTTGGCCATCAGGAAAAACAGAAAAACAAGATTGAATCAGAGAGAGAGAACTAGGAATAATACATCACAACCTTTAAATTCAAGTATATTAGAACATGATCACTCCATTCTAATAGTTGCTGTAGGTACCCAGCGATGACATTGCATATAACCATCGAGACTTCCCCATCTTAGGAAAACATAACCACTAGAACAATTTCAATTTAAGGTATTAAGAGAAAAGTAAACAATGGATAAAAAAGGATCAGGGATGACTGATGAAGAAGTTAGCTTAGATTAAAGTGGCTAATCCACACAAGCATGGAAAATGTCCATAAAATGTTGAAGAATTGGTTAGGTATGGTTGGTTGTTTTGGTTTCATTTGCTAAAGGAAATTATTTAGTTCTCCAGACACTCCAATTCGATCATACATGAATAAACAAACTGTTGTCATATTTATGGTGATATATATATATATATATATATATATATATATATATATATATATATATATATATATATATATATATATATATATATATATATATATATATATATATATATATATATATATATATATATATATATATATATATATATATATATTCACCAGCAAGAATCATTCCTTGCTGGTGAGACTGTTCAAAAATATATATATATATATATATATATATATATATATATATATATATATATATATATATATATATATATATATATATATATATATATATATATATATATATATATATATATAACTCTATTTTCTAAAGTTCATATTAATTTTTTCCTATCTCCATTAACATCAGTTTTATAATCTGTGCATCAAAATAAACTTATCAGGAAAGACTTAGGCCTAAAAAATTCTGAGTAATAAGGTGGCATCCTTTCTAACACTTGAATCCTTTTATTTTTCCCACTCTCTGTATCTGTCACTTCATCTCCCATATGTACAACTGATTAGTGGAAACAGTGTTATACCCATCATTTTCTTCAATAATTATTTCACCATTTATCAGCTTACTAGCTGTTCGATGGAGAAATTGCTCTGCTACTCGCAATTTCGATATTCGCAACAAGTTGCGATAAGTGAGGCAGCCCTGTATAGGTAGAGTATCCTGAGAAAAACTGCAATTTTTTGGTATGATCACACTGAATAACAGCCTTCTCATATCTGTCCAAGGCTGAGCTAACCCAGGTCAGGGTAGTGAGAGGTACAGGAACCTCAAACAGAAAAGAGAGGAAATACCAGTAGGCAGGGAACGGTTCATGATAGATATAAAAAACACGAACATGCCAGTACACTCAACATATATCTAAAAATCATTATTTTATTCTTAATTCAATACAAGTGAAGAAGCTAAAAAATTCTCACACTAAACTTGTCTGTTCTCTAACAATAAAAATACGGATCTACCGAGACACCTGAACCGTGCACAAATAATACTCACGTCTCCAATCATGACAGTTTCTGAGGCAATACATCCCAGGTCATCCAAAGCTGACTGGAAGAAGGAAGTCTCTGGTTTACCTATAGTTTGCGCCTTACATCCTGTGAAGATAAAAGAGCCATTTTAGTACAGTATTTCTAAACAATTCTACTTTGTTCATAGTAGACAAATGGTAGTGTGGTTATAAAGGAAACACAACTAAAAGCTTTATTCCTGATGTTTCATCACAAGACTTTTTCAAAGGAATGAATACACAATATGGCAGAGAAAACAGACAACACTGACACCAAATGACCAATAGAGAGACGTGACTTAGCTCTGCCCACCACCGCAGTCCAAATTCTGTGTATAAATGGCAGTAACTCATATTGTGTATTCATTCCCTTGAGAAAGTCTTGTGATGAAACTCAATGTTGTAGTACTTGTAGATGCATGAAAGGAGATCTTTTACCAGGCTTTATATCACTAAAAGACCAATTTCTATCCGTGCTTCTACGTTGTCAATGAATGGATTGATATTCTCTACACAAGAATCCCCAATAAACAACAACTCTCATAAACAATGTTGAGCAAAAGAACAGGACATTAACTAGCTGCTCCCATTTTTCTCAAACAGACTGAATTCTTAGAAAGGAATGACAGGTGCACTAATTCACAAAAAAAGTAGTCTGATGCAGCTGGTGGCACACCTATAAACATTAAAAAACTGTACTTGAAGAAGGCATTGTTTGAATACATAATACAGTACAGTACTGTATATTTATATATATAATACAGTACTGTATATTTATGTACATGTACACTGTATAGTACAAAGTAAATAAATGATAATATTGGGATACACTGGACCCTCATTATAATTGCAAGAGTGGGACTGCAACCACTCAATTCCCACAAAATCTTAAATAAAATAATAAAACCTAGTTTTACCTGGATTTGTTTTGCTAAATCAATAAGCGTAAAATAATATAAAATATTTTTTGCACTTGGCTACTTTCCACACTTCACAACACTTATTATATTACAAACACCAATTAAAACTTATTATGAGTTATTTATACATAAGAATAAAATAATATAATTTAAGATAAGCATAAAAAGCTGAAAACTAACATTTAGCCATAAAGAATATACAGTGCATTATTGTGCACCAACTGTCCTTCAAAGAACTGACCTGGACTCAATCTAGTGACAGATGGGGGATACTTTCATGTGCTCTCTAATCTCTTGTTGTTGCCACAAATCATCCATAATAAGTACAAAATGGACATGCCGTGCTTTGCAGAGCATATAACTTACCAAGAAACAGAAAAAATGTAATTTCAAAGATTAAATTAGACAAAATCAAACAAAATGAGTAACAACAACAAATGATCTGTGGTGAGGAGAATATGACGCATACACTTCTCAACAAATTAGTCGTTATCATAATTTATGTAATTAATTTATGCATTCTTACAATTATTACATTACAGTGAACCCTCACTTTACGCGGTCAATTGAACCCACGGCGGCCCGCGTAAAGTGAGAAACGCATAAAGTGAACAACATAACATATGGGATTAATTGAAATAGAGACCGGGCCGACCCCCAAACTCCACTTTTTCAGACACAATACCTACGTTGTAGTAAAAATAACTTCTTAATTTTATGATGGTATGCACACACAATTAATAATTAAGAGAAATATCAATAATATTAGGATTTTTAACACTTACATTAGTAGAAAAGATGGCTGGGCACACGGGGATGGGGGGTTGGTTCCGAGGCAGAGGGCAGATTATTGGCCCTCACCTGTATCACTTGTATCAATTGTAACACTATCCACCACAGAGGCTTGCAGGGCCTCTTTGTCAAACCCCTCAAAGTCCATATAAGTCCATATCCTCACTATCATTATCACTATCACTGACTTGGGCCGGCTGTGGTGGGTGGCGGGTGAAGAACTCGGTAATGTTTTGATGACTGGGCGACCTTGTGCGCACCCTGCTCACGCCACTCTCCGCGTAATAGGGTACACACACCGCGGAAAGTGAGCATTCCGTGTTCGGCAGGGTACCGCGTAAACGTGGAAACGCATAAAATGGGACGGCGTAAAGCGAGGGTTGACTGTATTACAAATTGTACTTATTATTTTAATACCATAAGACTGGTAAAAATAAGTGCAAAACAGGTAGTTACTTGCTTAAGGCTGTCTATCATAGATAGATGAATGTGTTGGCTAGCTGATGGTGGTGGTGGTGGGTAGTCAGTTGACAAAAGGCTTTGTGGAGAATATGATGCTTACACTTCTCAATAAATCCTTCCTTACCACTTTTAATGTCATGTATAGTAAAGTATTATGTGTACTCTACCATGGACAAAAACCCATGCTCCTAAGTAAAAATGGGCATAATATATGTTGTACGTATAGGTGAAAAAAGGTCAAGTCATGCAAGTTCCATAAGAAGTTAAGTTCAAAAAAGAATTGTTTGCATATGATCTGGGTGTTCAGGAATCTAACATTTGACATCTGGACATCATGTGTGTAAATAAATGTAAATAAAATACAGCCATAATGTACACCCACTAAAATATTATTTGGCACCCATGTCATATTGTGTCATGCCATAAGGGTACCAAATAATTTTTTAGTGGGTGTACATGATACTTGTACACACACACATGTATACATGCACAAGACATACATGTACACCCACTCGAAAGTTATTCGGCACCCTTACGGCGTGATACAGTATGACACGGGTGCCGAATAATTTTTGAGTGCGTGTACTGCACAATACAGTACAGGTATATGTACAGTAGGTATATTTCCATTCATACTTGGCCTAAGTTAAGGCACTAACTTATTAATACTGTAGTATCAGGTATCATTCAATGGTAACTACTGTAGCTGTATTACATTCATAATTTTACTTACATTTGTAAACAAAGATTCTGACTCTTAAGTTATTATCTTATAAAAGGTGGACTTTAATTTCTTAAATTTTGGTGTGCAGGGAGTGTTTCATCTTGCTTTATTCCATTCCTGTCATTACACCACTCCCTTCCAACCTTCCCTCCCTTCACCTTAATCCTTCCATACGAAAGTTAGGTGTAGAGGAAAGACATTAGCAATAAATAGAGCTTCTTACCGGCTGAATATTCTAAGGCAGCAACAAATGGTCCAGGTCCAAGAGCCAGGCCATCACCTCGTCTGTAATATCGACCTTTGTGGATAGCTATGAGTGGAGCTCCTTCCAGCAATATCCTGCAAATAGGAACTTATGAGAAAATTTTTGCAATGCATAAAACTGATTAACATCCCAGTATATACACTCCCGGTAATGTTCATCTTAAACAACACTTTTACGTGCCTGTGTGTTTACACTTGATTCTACTCCTCATAAAATGGTCATTATTATCCGTTGCTTTATATGTTTGGTGTTGTTTGTCTTGATATACATAATAATTAGTGAAAAGAGAAGAAGTAATGTGTTCTCCAAAAGCGTGAATATATTTGTGACTTCAACGGAAAATATTCTTTATTTCAAAGGTTTTTTCACTCGTATCTTCAAAGTTAATGTAGGTATTACATGAAATATTAATACTTAGACAATGAATATTTTTTTAGAGATGATTTAAAGGAAGGGAGCGTAGTCTTTGCTCGGATGGGTGGGGGTAAGTTGTTCCACACCTTCACACTGTAATATTTTATGGAGGTCTGGGACTGAGAGGAGCACATGGGGGGTGGTCTTAGTAGCTCCGGGTGCCTTAAGTTTATCTCTGATTATTCCGGGACTGGAAATAATTATTGTCAAGCAAGTGATTAATAGATTTGTAAACAAAGAGAGCACAGCAGTAGGTGTTAATATCTTCGAATTTTAACATTTTCAATTTAGCAAATTTTTCGTTTGTGTGATCTGTTTTTTCAAGTACAGTACTAGGTCATTGTACGTACAACTCTCTTTTGTGCAGTACGTATATGAAAATATTTAAAATAATCAATAGCATTTGATTGTATCATGAGCACTTCAACCAAATACCCCGTATATTATTTTTTGTCTGTTGTCAGTACAGTACAGTGAACCCTCACTTTACGCGGTCAATTGAACCCACGGTGGGCCGCGTAAAGTGAACAACATAACATGGGATTAATTGAAATAGAGACCAGGCCGACCCCCAAACTCCACTTTTTCAGACACAATACCTACGTTGTAGTAAAAATAACTTCTTAATTTTATGATGGTATGCACACACAATTAATAATTAAGAGAAATATCAATAATATTAGGTTTTTTAACACTTACATTAGTAGAAAAGATGGCTGGGCACACGGGGATGGGGGGTTGGTTCCGAGGCAGAAGGCAGATTATTGGCCCTCACCTTTACCACTTGTATCAATTGTATCACTATCCACCACAGAGGCTTGCAGGGCCTCTTTGTCAAACCCCTCAAAGTCCATATAAGTCCATATCCTCACTATCATTATCACTATCACTTACTTGGGCCGGCTGTGGTGGGTGGCGGGTGAAGAACTCGGTAATGTTTTGATGACTGGGCGACCTTGTGCGCACCCTGCTCGCGCCGCTCTCCGCGTAAAAGGGTACACACACCGCGTAAAGTGAGCATTCTGTGTTCGGCAGGGTACCGCGTAAACGTGGAAACGGGTAAAGTGGGACCGCGTAAAGCGAGGGTTGACTTTATATAAAATCTGATACACTGAAAGAAATATTCTTAGTGGGTAAAAGTTATGTTAATAGTAATGATACATTCCCCAAACTCTACAGCACAACATGTAGAGAGCTGCACAGTAATCAATAAGTTCACCATTTAATGAGAAATAAACTGCAAGTAATTTGGGACAGTGAAACTCACCTGAAAGCTGTCGTCATCTGTTCATAGTTAAACTTATCAGGAGCCAGTCCTACGAGCACAGCATTATGGTTCTCAGAGCTGATGCCACTGAAGTCCTCTTTGGCAGCATCATCAATCAGCATGTAAGGTTGCAAATTCTGTTTGTCAATTAACTGTCGGGCAGCTGTCAGGGAAGTGAAGATTTCATCTTTGTCAATACTGAAGCCGATACCTGTGAGGCGTTCATGAAGAATACGTTTTGACTCTTTAGTGGTGTTGGTGACAAACTTGATCTTGACATTTGATGCTCGTAATCTGAAAAACACTATGATTATTTGTAAAATGTAAATATCAATATCATCTTTAAATGACACCTTTGTATGACTGTGCAATGGTACAAAATTTACAAAACATCTCACTTAGTTTTACTGTACAGTACTGTAATACAAAGTAATAACAAAACTACCTAACACTGTACAGTAGTTAAAAGCAGAGAATCCACTAAATTTGAGTACATTTGGAATCTGGTTACAGTACTTGTACATGCTTAGAATGGCCTCACTATATTAATATTGGATTATTATCAATATTTAAGTCTTAATGTCTAAAATGTAAATCTTGTTGGTAGGCAAAGAACAAAAATACATTAAATTTTCTTATGAAGCAGAAATAGGCCACCTGTATGGCAATGTGTGCTGCAGTGAATAAAAACAAACCATCACTGAATTTACCCTCTTTTTTTCAGGAATGATCAGTGGTTCATTGCTGCTTATACTGTACCAGGTATAGTTCAGTGATGATGATTTTTCATTTTCCTTAGTGCACATTAGTACTCAAGAGGCAATGATCGACCTGCTGCTTCATAAGTGGTGTCCAGTGATCACCTATGGATTAAAACTACATTAAAAATGAAGATATTAACAATACTGTACAGAGCTATTTGTACACATTAAAAATGACTGTACAAATACTTGCTGTGTACAGAGGCAGCGACAAAATTGCAAGTTAACAAATTTAATTTCTTAAACTTCAAACTCTTTTAGTAAGTGAAATGAAGTACGTAGCCTTATCTAAAATAACAATCTTTGAAAAATATTGAGTCATGTGAGGTTAGGTGAGTCCACTTGGGTAAAATATACGGATCAACACATACTTAATACTGCACTGTACAGGTATTAGTAAATGGTAATACAATACTGGGCAGATGGCAAATATCAGGAGTTCGATTTCAATAATTTTTTCTACATATGTTCTTTGGATGATAGTAAGTACAGCAATAAAAATGATCCAATTTTTTAGTTTTGCTGTTTTTTTTTTTTTTTTTATCTATCAATGATCATAACTCACTTGTAGTGGGAAGGGTACGAAGGATGAGGGAAATTGTGGGGTAAAACAAGGTGAAAAAACTGATCACATGACACTAAAATGATGTCTCTATGTACTTTGTATGAGAAACAATTAAATATCTACCATAAATATTCCTCCAAAAAATCTGCTGTTGTCAGCACATTTTGTTGTCTACTGTTTGTTTATGCTTGGTCTGAGCATACTCTCACATCCACAAAAAAAAAGTAAAATTACACCATAATGCTTCAGTAAAGTTGCTTTCATTGGTACCAGATATCAAAATAAGTACTTTCTGTTTAATATGGTGGGGGTCCGGTAAATTTAGTTAAGGTTAGGTAGGATTCTATGGTCGGTTAGGTCAGGTTTTATTAGGTTCTGCGTGTTGTCGTATTGTTTTTATTACTCAATATCATCCAAAGAACACCTGTAGGAAAAATTAACGAAAATGAACAACCCCTTCTGGTTTAAGCTGCCTTCTCCACAATTACTTTTATCCTCTTCACCACTGGTTGGCTTGTTAGCCGCTTGGGAGGTTGGTAATGTGTCTGTTATGCACTGTTGGCAAGCGCTGGGCATGTCTGGTCTTGAAACAGCTCACACTCGGTGCAGTCTTAACACACTTCGGCAGATTGTTCCAAGAGTTCACAACTTATGGCTTCTTCAACCTTGAGCTGTGACCTAGTACCAAACAAACAGACAAATGGGCATTGTGTGAAGTGACTGTTTAATGGTCACTAACTGCAGAGATAAAACAAAGGAATATAAGATAGCATCATTAAAGTCCACAAGATAAAGAAAATAAATGAAGCGTGTACCATGTCAAAATAAATCTAATGTAACCTCGGCTACGTTAGGTTAGGTTATGTTTGGTTCGGTTAGGTTTGTTGTACTAGGTTAGGTTAGGTTAGGTTAGGGTTAAAATTGACTGACTTGCCAATGCAGTATTTGTTTTGATGTTTATTTTCTTACTATATTTTCATCAGTGAGTTCTGATCATTTTTGTGCAAATGCTTCGCTTGGTAGATGATTATAAATAGGCACCCAGGCGGGCACTGCTTTGTCCTCTCGGTGGTAGTGTGCCGGTGATGTCGTCTCATCCCAGGATGTAAACGTCCAATAATATTGACAATTCTAAGACACCTTTCTTCTATAACGAAATTGTCGCAAATTACTCTTTAACGAAACGAATTTGACATTTGTTTATCGTGGGAACTCTGGGTTTTGGGTGGGAGGAGAACGGATACGAGTGAAAATGCAATAATAAGTTTGCAAACTAACCTGATAAAACTTACCTAACTTCCCTAGTCGGGGGCTTCACCCCTGGACCCCCGGTGGTTCTATATACTCCTAGCCGGGGTCTTCGCCGAGTAATTTGCGATGATATCGTTATAGAAGAAAAGTGTCTTAGAATTGTCTGGACTATCGAAATATGTTAAGTTTTTTATCGAATGTGAGACGGGTGTGAATGTAAATAAATACCAAAGAACAGTGTATAGGAATAAAATAAATCTTGATATTGCCCGTAGATAGATAGATAGATAGACTGATTGATAGATAAGATATATTTAACAAGTAAAATCGTCTAGAGAAATTTACATTGATTCAGCATGCGAGATTGGTATTTAAATTAAACTCAATAGCATGTTGCTTTCACTGACTGCACAGTCAATATTCAAGCTAAACTAGTTAAAAACTTATTGGCGATTTTATTGTCTACCTGTCTATCTAAAACAAGTATATAAAGGATAATAACTTGGAGACTTAACTTACTTCTTGAGAGCTTCTATTGAACCAGGTATAACAGTGTTCTCAATATGTAAAGTGCCGTTTAGGTCAATTAAAACTGCTCCAATTTTTCTTGCCATCACTACACCACCTTACAATTACTGGATCAAGAGTCAGAAATATAGACATGTGGTGAGTAACGTGTGAGGTCAACGGCGCTCCCTTAACAGCCAGTCCAGCGAGATGACTGATGTTTTATGATGTACCACGAGCAATATTAAATAAGATTCATTAGTGTTCAGGGTACATTAATTGACCAAACTTATCTTCATATAATTTCAAATACTCAATGGTCATTTAACTTGATTTTATATACCTCAGGTCTTCAGTTTTAAAATAAGTACGTCAAAGTGTTGTGTTCGTAGTATAGTTTTAACAAAATTTTTTTGTTTATTTGGCAAATTCATCAGTTACTATGGCAACGAGTTTTATTTTTCTTTAAATTTATCTTCTAATGTAACAATTAGCAAGAAAGATGAAGAGCCTCTTTATCCTCCTCCCTTCAATACAACTTTCTGAAAATTATTTATGCTGGGTCAATTTAAGGCAGTAACGAGGTTTCGGTTAGGTTAGATTAGGTCAGGTTAGATTAGGTCAGGTTGGATTAGGTTGCTCTAGAAACGCAGTCAAATTCATTCGAATCACAACAGGAACCATAGGACATCGTGTATTTATGGAAAATTGAAACCTAGCTACTATCATAAATTGACCTAATGTTATTGTTTTAAATTTATCCTCATCGCCACTTGTCTTGTTGGCAAGTACTGGGCAGTCACTGGCTCCTGAACCTGCTCCAGTGTTGGTCAAGTCTGGTCTTGAGACAGCTCACACTCGGTGCCGTCACAACACTCTCTGGTAGATTGTTCCAACAGTTCACAACTCTCACTCCGAAAAAGTTTACCCTCACACTTTTCTGGACTTGCAACTTCTTCAACATTGAGCTGTGACCCCTTGTGGGGCGAGCGTCCGCCAGCTCAAGTAAGGGCACTCAACTGAGTAGTGCCCCTTGAGATGCTTATACACCTCTATTAGGTCCCCTCTTACCCGTCTGTAGTATAAGTTAGGCAATTGCAAGCGCTCTAATCTCTCTGGGTATCTGAGGTGCGTGCAACGTTTGTTACTCACTGTTGGCAAGTACTGAGCACGCACTGGCTCCTGAATGTAGAGCTAGTTTGTGCTAGTATTAAGGTTTTGAGATAGTTTGTGCTAGTATTGGGATTTGGGGTGCCAGTTTATGCTGGTATAAAGATTTTTTACTCTAGTGTGTGCTAGCATTAACATTTTGGACGATAGTGAGTGCTAGCTATTTTGTGCTAATATTAAAAGTTTAGACGGTAAAGGGACAAATGCAGCCACAGTTCTATTGGCACTTTTTTATGTATTAGTATTTAGTTTAATTTCACCACTTATCCGTTTCTTATTAATATCTTCTCAAACAGTGGCAAACACGTTCAGAGTATCATGTTGTGTTTGTTTTAAAAAAAGTCTAAATATTTACACACGTGGAACAAAAACAAAAGATATACTTTCAGGTGTGTTTATTAATCCTATGGTTAAAACATGCAAGCGCAACCAGCACTGTACACAATCCAATCAGAAACATACACAAATTTCTGTGATTTTCCTGTATGTTCCCGAAGCGATATTTGTATACCGTTTGTCTGACAACAAACGGTATACAAATATCATCTTGGGCTCATTTACTTATTTTTTTTTATTGAACTAAATCTATAGGTCATACAGTATTCGAATAATAGTGTTAATAATGTCGGAGAGTTCGGAAATTATCGTATTTATACACTTATTACAGAGCCAAACCAGGAATCGAGTGTTGCCGTCTTGGTCTGCCTTATTTTGTTATCACGGGGAAGACGATAGCGTAAGGTGATCATCTGACAATTTTGACTTCAATTTACTTTTAATTATTTGTGCTAGACGTTGGGAAAGGTCTTTTGAGTTAACCTCCGTGAGCACCGGGCTAGGCTGCACCACCAGTTTCTTAAATTAAATCACAATAGCCAATGTAAAAACAGCTTATCTTTTGGAATTTCTTGTTTTAATGAGAATTATGACCACTTGCTTCCTGTACACAGTGAGTCTAGAGGGAGATAACTTACAGGACAGAGTTTAGGAGGTAACTGTATGTCTGGAGAGTTTCTTATTATTATCATCGTGAGGATAGTACACAACTTGTGGGAAGTGGTTAACTATATATATTTACACACACACACATAAAGAGTATGTGTGTTGATCTTTTTATGTGTTTTACATCTCCTACAGTATAACGTGGGTGTACATTAGGGAGGTAGCTTCATCTTTTTCCCGCTGCCACAAGTTGATAGAAGGAGCGGGAGTCAGAGAGCAGTCCACAGATCACGAGACCTGCTTCAGTGTTCCGGCAATCTTGGTCCTGCGATGGGTACTTTTTCTTCGGTGGTCTTCAGGGTTGTCCTTCCTTAGTCTCTCTTTATTAGAAGTTTGGGGTGTTGTAGAGGCCTATTGGGGGAGTATCCGGCACAATGTCTATGTAACCTATGACTGCTGGCTTGCTGGTTGTTCGCACTGGGGGCCGGCGTGTTTGGGTGGGTTGGGAGGGTGGGGAAGGAGGACCAGGGAACTGGATTTCAGTCTGTGGCGGTTGATGCTGGACTGGTGGGCGGGGTTGAGGGGTCCGAGGAGGACTTCGGGGTGGAAGCTGTGGTTGTTGAGGCGGAGTAGGTCGAAGTGGAGTAGCTGGTCGTTGAGGCTTAATAGGTCGAAATGGAGTCACTGGTCGTTGAGGCTGAATAGGTCGAAATGGAGTCGCTGGCCGTTGAGGCTGACTAGGTTGAAGTGGAGTCGCTGGCCGTTGAGGCTGAATAGGTCGAAATGGAGTCACTGGTCGTTGAGGCTGAATAGGTCGAAATGGAGTCGCTGGTCGTTGAGGCTGACTAGGTTGAAGTGGAGTCGCTGGTCGTTGAGGCTGGGATGGGGGAATGACGTTAGAGGGTGGTCTGACGGCGCTGGGGACGTTAAAGGTAGCGGTGCCAGGAGTAGGTTGAGGCTGCACCTGGTACGGGCTATCAGCAGGGACGACACCGATCTCATTATTCAAATTATAGAACGACTCGGTGGCGGAACAGTCGACGGCGTTCCACCAGATGCAGTTGAATTTCTCCTGATCGAAGATGGTGCCGTTGGGACAAAGGACTTTGGTGTCTGTCTCGAACTGACAGATGTGGAAGACTTGGCACCTTGTCTCGGGGTCAGCGTAGTAGCCTGTGGTGGAGACACAAGTGGTGAGGCTAGACATTACAGATACACAGAACTTTCCATTAGTAACTAATTGGTAAAGAAGGTGAGTTTTATTTGTTATCTATAGAAAGGAAAGGAAATTGCTAATTGCTGGTCATCCCCCTTCACTTACCAGACATAAGTTGAATGTCTGCATCATACAGTTAAGCCGCAGTCTGCTTCACCCACTCCGTCTACCTTCCACTACACTCACTCAGAAACAGAAGTACTTGGATGTCACTCGCTGTTGAGATAGGTCGTCGAGGTAAAGTAATTGTCGAAAGATTAGCGGAGACCTCTTGACCCCCAGGGACGTGTGTCATTACGTCTCTGTAAAGGAGCTCATTGAGCGCCTATAGCCTAGGCAGAATGGATTTAACCCCTGTAACCTTAACCTAGCATAACCTAACTTAACTTCCTCTCCCCATCTGTTCCACACTGAGACCTGCAAGACCTCAGTCATGGCGTATCAAATCCCATTGAAAGACATCTTATGGGGAGTCTATACAAACATATCTCCAAGTATACGTGTCGTGGCGAAGGTGCCCGGGTGAATAGTAATCAGTAGAGAGGTTAGGTATCCCGCGGAGGTCTTTGATGAGGCTACTGATGCGTTGCTTTGAGGGTCTTCAACACAGAGGTATTAAGGTGTGTAGAAGATAACTGTATGTCTTGTATCGTAAGGGAAATGACATCTTGATGGACTAAGTAGCCAAGTTCTGTATTTCAGTGTTGGTTTGGGGCCCCGCGAATAAACACAATGCCAGCCCGAGCAATAAACATCGCCTGGCGTTCTCCTTCATGCTATAATGATGCGGGTTTATATTTGAAGCATTACTGTTCATTATTATTTCATGCGGCTAAACGGTGTGACTAATGTAACTTATTTAACTGTTTCACCTTGGGTTTTTAGCGATTAGGGCTTTGATTAAGAGCATTTGACGCATGATGAATAGGAAGTGAGGGGAAAGAAAACCTGAGAAGTGAAGAAAAAATATCAACACAGGAGCAGGAATGACGTGAGTAAGATGATAGAGGGAAGCTAAGAGGGTTTGGTTAAGTGATGTGACGAGAGGAAGGCGGGGGCGATCAAAAGAGGCTAACATGAACCTTAGAGAAGAAGAAGTTAAGAAGAGATGAGTTAAGGTGGTTAGGTTAGGTTAGGTTGGGTTTATGTTAAGTTTGGTTAGGTTAGCATTAGGTTCGGTTAGGATAGGTTAGCATTAGGTTAGGTTGGGTTAGGATAGAATAGGTTAGCATTAGATTAGGTCAAATTAAATTAGGTTAGCTTTAGGGTTGGGTTAGGTTAGGTTAATCTTCAATTGAAATCATCTGGAAGGAGGAGAATCTTCAGGCGATCCATCTTTGCTGTGACCTATCAAACCAGCACACCTCGATGAGTTATTCTGGGGTACAAAAACAAGTCGACCCCGAGACACACCACACTGACCCGTTCTATTGTAGTCCACCCAGCTAAAGAAAACGGGAAGAAGTAGGTCTAGTGGGTGACTGATTTGGTTTTCTGTTTTTGGTTAGGTTAGGTTTAATTTCTGTTTGTTTTTTCTCTGATTATTATTGTTAGTAGTATTGTTGTTGTTATTTATCATCATCACAGGTGTTGCGGGCAGGTGAGAGAGAGGACGCCAAGGTAATCTTCTCTCAGTTTCTCTCTGCCCGTGTGTGTGTGTGTGTGTGTGTGTGTGTGTGTGTGTGTGTGTGTGTGTGTGTGTGTGTGTGTGTGTGTGTTTACATGTCTGTACAGCACAACTATCTTCTCTCTGATCATATTAATTCATCGGTATGTAAGTATTGAATGTACACATATGGACGAACGAATTTTTAACTGTTTTGTGTGTGCTTCTAATGTACATAGACGCTGAACAGGATTGAGGCCCACTAGACCTACAATATTGGTCCGCTTGGTGAGGTTAGGTTAGGTTAGGTTAGGTTAGGTTAGGTTATAACAGTGGTAGTGAGGGAGTATTGTAAGCAGACGAAGCCTCCAGGAATTACCTTAATACTTCATCCTTGTATTATGATCGTGACTCGTTCTTATAACAAGTTAATTACTGTTATTTGCTGTTTTAATCAAAGTGTTTCAATTATTAAAGTTATTTGTAAAGTGGTCTGTAAAGAAGGTTTATTTTGATGTGGTTAGACCGGATTAACGGGAGGCTGGAACAAGAAGAGAACGACTTTGGTCCAATAGGATGAACAAGATTGTAATCCTCAGGTGAAATCGTTCATACCATATAAAGAAAACTTATCCCCCCCCCCCCTCCAACTGGCAGCTTTTTTCTTTAGGTCACACGGGGAGGTAACCTGATGACCCTGTTTACGGGAATCTCTAGGCGAGAGGTTAACCTTACCCAAGCCAACGTTAACATGTTGTGAAATTCGATACAACTAACCGACGAGAGACCCGGCACAGTTTCTCTCGCTAAACCAACTGGAATAAAGACAACAGCTTGACTTCTGCTACTGTCATGGCAACAGGATACACGAGCTCTCATGTAGAAGTGGAAAATAAGGTATGGAAAGACCTTAGGGGTGGTGACTATTATAAGATTACGCAGCGGTCGTGTGAGTTTCTTCCTCTTGCGTCTTGGATGGGTGTCACCGTCCCTCTACAATACACTACACACCTGGAGAGAATAAAAGATATATAGAGTTTTTTTTTGCTCTTGTGTACACCTTCAGGAGGAAAATAGAGCTCAGATAAGCCTCGTCCTTCTGATAAGCTAAATCACGTGCATCAGGTGAACCACGTCCCACTGATAAACCACGTCCATCAGATAAGCTAAGTCAAATCCCCCTGATAGGCTACATCCTTCAGACAAGCCACAAGCCATGTTCTCCCCATAATACACGTCTCCTCGTCTCCTATTTCCTCTTATATCTCCTATGTCTGCATCCTTCAACAGGTTTGAGACTGTGAAGGACTTTTGAGACTTGAGGTGGTGGAGGAGGAGTGAGTGAATGAGTGAGTTTAGTTCACAGCCACCAGGGAGGAGTTCCCCCCCATTCCCCCTCGCTCTCTCGTCCAGATCCTGTTCCGTTATCCTTGAGCCCTAAAGGGACAACCCTGACCCTCCCCATTCCGGCCCTGAACCCTCCCTCCCTCCCTCCCTCCCTTTATGAATCCCCCCCGACACACACACACACACACCCTGAGGTACAACTACCATTATGTCACACCTCTGCACTACTCTCACACCCTCAACACCCTCAACACCCTCAACACCTGCTATGTACACCAGCAACACTCAACCCTCTTTAGCTGTGTTTCGAATGGACGTCAACAAGTCATCGGATCTTCCCAGTTTCTTAAGTTAAGATATCAAGAAGGTGATAATTACAGGTATACAGAAATTACCCGAGGGGGGGTGTCTTTTGGGGCGAGGTATATAGAGCAATAAAGGTGAGGAAGTCGAGTGGATAGAGTACTTGTTTCCCATCCTAAGGTTCACTGGTTCGCATCTAGCTGTATTGAGGGCGTCTGACTCTTACAGGGGTTAGTACAGTCCCCACTTTCACTTTCATTCAGCGATATCCTTCTCTTCCTTCCGTCAATGATATGTTTCAGTGGCATTAACCCCCAATTTCTCCAACCTATAGTCCCCTCTGTTCACACGATCCAACCCATACGACCCATTCACCATCAACCCATTCCGGAAAGTCTGTCCTTCCCTCATAGACCACTCCTCCTCCTCCTCCTGCCCTCCCCATTCATACATTTATACCAGACAGCCCCCACACATACTATAAACCCCATTAACCCCCTTCCAATGCACACCCTAAAGGCCCCAGACAGCCCCCATGCACACCATAACCTCCCATTAAACCCCCATCCGAGTGAGCCACTCAACAGGCCAGGTGGGGTGACGTAGCCAAACAGGTCGTCATCACACATCTCACCTTTACACTCTGGCCCGGAGATAATTACTCAATGTGGTTTTATATATCCAGGTCCCACCACTACCACCAAGACACACACACACACACACACACACACGACTACATTCAAAAGTTGTGTGAACGGATGTCAATAATGAATTAATATTCTTTCTTGTTATTATTCCGTAAATGTCTGAGAATCCGGAATCAGAAATTGACGCAACTCGCGAGGATTTTGTCTTACTATGCTTCATTGTTTATATAGAAGGATGAGCTCATAACTGATGAGACAAAACCTCATCTCTATTATGACGTAGCAAGACCTCGCGGGAGTTGTACTAATTAATAAAGCGAGGAAGGAGCACTTGTTAGGAGTATGACGCAACCCGTATGTCTTTTGTCATATGGTCTGTTGACATCGTGACGTCATCATCATGGCTATCAGAAGGAATGACAGAGAGAGTGAGAGACGTCAATATCCTCGACAACAAGGTACAGACTGACCACTCAGCTTCGCCTCGTCAAAAAGTGTGAATAGTCAGTATTTTCTGCTTTCATGTTTTGATAATGGTTGATGTTGTATTTTTATCGTCTACTTGAGGTCGTGAGGGGCGTGGTAGGGGTGACGTGGAAGGTGAATGACAGGCCTTTGATCTCCACTACACACACACACACACACACACACGGAACTCTTCCTTCACCCCTCCTCTTCTCTATTTTTCTCTCCTCCTTCGTGGTCTCCCTCGGTAGCACAAGGACGCTGGCATCCTGTGACCTTGCCAACACTCCAGGCCCTCTGAGGTACCAAGGACACGCCGGCAGCCGCTGGTGTTGCCCAATGAGCTTATAATGTTCCTCTTTATTTGCATCCTGTTAGTTACCAGTCTTCCCTGTTTTATATTCCTTGCCTGAACACTGTCATTTGTCAGCTCTATATTTGTCTCTTCTTTTTCTTCTTCTCTCTTGCTGTTGTTCTTCTTGTTTTTCTTTGCTCTTTACTGATTATATTCTTTATTTTTCTCCATCTTCCCCTCGTTTTCCCTCATTTCTGGCCATGGCCATTTGTTAACCCTTGTTGTTTCTCTCTTCTTCGTGTTTATGCTCTTAGGTTTCATCACAACTATTTGGTATACACATATTCACTGTTTACTTCCCAGTGTTTAATAATCATTAGTATTCGTCTCTTTTCTTATATGTTCCAGCTTTTATTGTGGACACTGAGTCAGCTAAGTGAGCGAAATGTTAGCAATAAGAGTCAGTATTGTGTTGGGGGATTTTGTTATCTATCTCGAGTGTTGACTACGTGTGTGGCTGCCGATCGATGCTGCACCTGTTGTGGAGGTGTGTGGCGGCCGTGACGTCACCGCTCCTCACAGGGAAGATTCTTGAGTCATCTCCGAAATTATTAGAATAAAAAGTCATTAATTTATATAACGTTGGTTGACGCTGGTTATGTTTATCGTCACAAAGATAGCAAGTACCGCTAGACTCCCTTGGCTAGAACTACCAAACATGGAGGCACAATAGACACACAAGATGGTTTGGTCAGGTTACGTTTCGTTTCGTTACGTCTTGATGATTTGTGGTTTTTTCTGCTTTAAAGTGTATATACCTGACACTGTACTATAAATACGATCAAAACCACACACACACACACACACTTAAGATGATGATAGTGGGTGTAAGAACAGCAAGGTTTACTTACCGTCTCGTTTACCAGCACAGGAGAAGGCGGTGTCAATAATGGGCCAGCCGAAGATAGGGTAGTCGACGCCGGGCTCACCAGGTACTGACTCTCTCAACCACTGCAGAGGATCGCTACTGTGGTGGTGGTGGTGGTGGTGGTCGTCGTGGTGGTGGTCGTGGTCGGGGGTAGTAGGAGGGCGAGGAGGTTGGAGAAGACGAGGAGGTTGGAGTAGGAGGAGCAGGAGGTTGGTGGGAGGCGGAGGTCAGGTAATAGGAGGACGAAAGGAGGTTGGTAGGAGGGCGAGGGAGGTTGGAGTGGGAGGGCAGGGAGGTTGGGTAGGAGGCAGGAGGTTTGGGTAGGAGGACAAGGAGGTCAGGTAATCAGCGGAGGACGAAGGAGGTTGGGTAGAGGAGGACGGGAGGTCCGGGTAATGGGAGGACAGGGAGGTTGGAGTAGGGGAGGACAGGGAGGTCGGGTAATAGAGGACAGGGAGGGTTGGAGTAGAGACGGAGGTCAGGTAATAGGGGACAGAGGAGGTTGGGTAGGAGGACAGGAGGTCAGCAGGTATAGGAGACGAGAGGTTGGGTGATCAGGAGACAGGGAGGTCAGACAGGAGGCAGGAGGTTGGAGTGAGGAGGACGAGGAGGTCGGGTAATGGGAGGACGAGGAGGTTGGGTCAAGGAGGCAGGAGGAGGAATCCTGGTGGAGGCAGGAGGTTGGGTGGTGGAGGACAGGAGGTCGGGTAATAGGAGGGACAGAGGAGGTTGGGTGGGAGGACAGGGGTCAGCAGATAATAGGAGGACAGGGGAGGTTGGGGCTCAAGGAGGACGAGGAGGTCGGGTAATAGGAGGACGAGGAGGTCGGGTAGGAGGTGCAGGAGGGCGGGTAGGAGGGAGGGGTGGAGATAATGGAGGACGACAAGGAGGGAGGTTAGGACTTCCTGGAGGCGGAGGACCTGTTCCTGGCTGTTGAGAGAGAGAGAGAGAGAGAGAGAGAGAGAGAGAGAGAGAGAGAGAGATTAATGTCACATTAAAACCGTCTATAAACAGCACCCACACCAGTACAGGTAAAAGGCTCTCTACATTAACTTATTAATTAAACAGGTAAGGATCTTATATTGTTCTGTATTGTAAGATGTACTAGGTACCTGTAGTGCTGTATCTTGTACTGTAATACCCTCTATTAGTCACGGGGTTTATTGTACCTGAACGTGTACTAACGCGGTGTGAGCACAGTCAGTGTGCTTCTGTACATCGTCAGGTTCATTAAGTGTTGGACCTTAATGTACTTATCACCTGTACAGTTTTGGTGTACAATTTGTGGCTCGTAATATATGGCGACTTTTTAATCACTGTATCTATTGTATTTTCTGTATCTATTGTATTTACTGTATATACTGTATCTACCGTACTCACGTAGCAGGACGGTCTGGACGTGGTGGGTGGGCCTACGACACTGGTGGGCGTGCCACTGCCATCATGGATAAAGGGTTTATCAGGCGGCAGGTAACCATAGCCTCCACTCTGGGCCCAGGTGACGCCGACGCACTCTGTACAATTAGAATTTAGAATTAGATTATAGAATTAGAATTTAGAATTAGATGCGGTTACTGCAATACCTTACACAGGCTCTAGACGCGTACTGTGGTAGACAGGTAATGTTTTAGACAATTACTCTAATAGACAGGTAAGGTTTTAGACATTTTACCTTAATAGACAGGTAAGTTTTTTATACCTACGACTGAAAGACAAAAACAATGATATGAAACTTCAATATTCATACACAAGTCAGCAATCTATCTTCACAACATGAATAATGAAGATAATCGAGGTGTTATCCGTTAGTTTAGTTCGTTTTCGTATTTCAGTAAGACTCTCATTGGAATTATTTGCGATTTTGGTTCCTATTGTTGGAGGAGGGAAGTAGCTAAGTCACTTCATTAATTATAGAGTCAAAGGAGGCACTTATACCTGTAGTTACCTGGAATTTGTCATTAGGTACCGACTGTGTATATGGAACGATTTTATCAGAGGCCCCGCCGTCCTCTGACCGAGTATCAACAAACATCAGCTGATCGAATGTAAACGTGCTAGGGAAAACCACTGATTGGGTACCAGGAAAGATGACGTCAGCAGCCAGCCAGCCCACTGTGCCACCCGTAACATGAGAGAGAGAGAGAGAGAGAGAGAGAGAGAGAGAGAGAGAGAGAGAGCATGATGAATCTGATGTTCGGAAGACAGTACAAAGCTCTGGACACTAAGATACACTAGTACATAG
>NW_024757794.1:331441-341709 GCF_018991925.1 Homarus americanus
TTCTCCTTCATGCTATAATGATGCGGGTTTATATTTGAAGCATTACTGTTCATTATTATTTCATGCGGCTAAACGGTGTGACTAATGTAACTTATTTAACTGTTTCACCTTGGGTTTTTAGCGATTAGGGCTTTGATTAAGAGCATTTGACGCATGATGAATAGGAAGTGAGGGGAAAGAAAACCTGAGAAGTGAAGAAAAAATATCAACACAGGAGCAGGAATGACGTGAGTAAGATGATAGAGGGAAGCTAAGAGGGTTTGGTTAAGTGATGTGACGAGAGGAAGGCGGGGGGGCGATCAAAAGAGGCTAACATGAACCTTAGAGAAGAAGTTAAGAAGAGATGAGTTAAGGTGGTTAGGTTAGGTTAGGTTGGGTTTATGTTAAGTTTGGTTAGGTTAGCATTAGGTTAGGTTAGGATAGGTTAGCATTAGGTTAGGTTGGGCTAGGTTAGGATAGAATAGGTTAGCATTAGATTAGGTCAAATTAAATTAGGTTAGCTTTAGGGTTGGGTTAGGTTAGGTTAATCTTCAATTGAAATCATCTGGAAGGAGGAGAATCTTCAGGCGATCCATCTTTGCTGTGACCTATCAAACCAGCACACCTCGATGAGTTATTCTGGGGTACAAAAACAAGTCGACCCCGAGACACACCACACTGACCCGTTCTATTGTAGTCCACCCAGCTAAAGAAAACGGGAAGAAGTAGGTCTAGTGGGTGACTGATTTGGTTTTCTGTTTTTGGTTAGGTTAGGTTTAATTTGTTTGTTTTTTCTCTGATTATTATTGTTAGTAGTATTGTTGTTGTTATTTAACATCATCACAGGTGTTGCGGGCAGGTGAGAGAGAGGACGCCAAGGTAATATTCTCTCAGTTTCTCTCTGCCCGTGTGTGTGTGTGTGTGTGTGTGTGTGTTTACATGTCTGTACAGCACAACTATCTTCTCTCTGATCATATTAATTCATCGGTATGTAAGTATTGAATGTACACATATGGACGAACGAATTTTTAACTGTTTTGTGTGTGCTTCTAATGTACATAGACGCTGAACAGGATTGAGGCCCACTAGACCTACAATATTGGTCCGCTTGGTGAGGTTAGGTTAGGTTAGGTTAGGTTAGGTTAGGTTATAACAGTGGTAGTGAGGGAGTATTGTAAGCAGACGAAGCCTCCAGGAATTACCTTAATACTTCATCCTTGTATTATGATCGTGACTCGTTCTTATAACAAGTTAATTACTGTTATTTGCTGTTTTAATCAAAGTGTTTCAATTATTAAAGTTATTTGTAAAGTGGTCTGTAAAGAAGGTTTATTTTGATGTGGTTAGACCGGATTAACGGGAGGCTGGAACAAGAAGAGAACGACTTTGGTCCAATAGGATGAACAAGATTGTAATCCTCAGGTGAAATCGTTCATACCATATAAAGAAAACTTATCCCCCCCCCCCCTCCAACTGGCAGCTTTTTTCTTTAGGTCACACGGGGAGGTAACCTGATGACCCTGTTTACGGGAATCTCTAGGCGAGAGGTTAACCTTACCCAAGCCAACGTTAACATGTTGTGAAATTCGATACAACTAACCGACGAGAGACCCGGCACAGTTTCTCTCGCTAAACCAACTGGAATAAAGACAACAGCTTGACTTCTGCTACTGTCATGGCAACAGGATACACGAGCTCTCATGTAGAAGTGGAAAATAAGGTATGGAAAGACCTTAGGGGTGGTGACTATTATAAGATTACGCAGCGGTCGTGTGAGTTTCTTCCTCTTGCGTCTTGGATGGGTGTCACCGTCCCTCTACAATACACTACACACCTGGAGAGAATAAAAGATATATAGAGTTTTTTTTTGCTCTTGTGTACACCTTCAGGAGGAAAATAGAGCTCAGATAAGCCTCGTCCTTCTGATAAGCTAAATCACGTGCATCAGGTGAACCACGTCCCACTGATAAACCACGTCCATCAGATAAGCTAAGTCAAATCCCCCTGATAGGCTACATCCTTCAGACAAGCCACAAGCCATGTTCTCCCCATAATACACGTCTCCTCGTCTCCTATTTCCTCTTATATCTCCTATGTCTGCATCCTTCAACAGGTTTGAGACTGTGAAGGACTTTTGAGACTTGAGGTGGTGGAGGAGGAGTGAGTGAATGAGTGAGTTTAGTTCACAGCCACCAGGGAGGAGTTCCCCCCCATTCCCCCTCGCTCTCTCGTCCAGATCCTGTTCCGTTATCCTTGAGCCCTAAAGGGACAACCCTGACCCTCCCCATTCCGGCCCTGAACCCTCCCTCCCTCCCTCCCTCCCTTTATGAATCCCCCCCGACACACACACACACACACCCTGAGGTACAACTACCATTATGTCACACCTCTGCACTACTCTCACACCCTCAACACCCTCAACACCCTCAACACCTGCTATGTACACCAGCAACACTCAACCCTCTTTAGCTGTGTTTCGAATGGACGTCAACAAGTCATCGGATCTTCCCAGTTTCTTAAGTTAAGATATCAAGAAGGTGATAATTACAGGTATACAGAAATTACCCGAGAGTGTCTTTTGGGGCGAGGTATATAGAGCAATAAAGGTGAGGAAGTCGAGTGGATAGAGTACTTGTTTCCCATCCTTAGGTTCACTGGTTCGCATCTAGCTGTATTGAGGGCGTCTGACTCTTACAGGGGTTAGTACAGTCCCCACTTTCACTTTCATTCAGCGATATCCTTCTCTTCCTTCCGTCAATGATATGTTTCAGTGGCATTAACCCCCAATTTCTCCAACCTATAGTCCCCTCTGTTCACACGATCCAACCCATACGACCCATTCACCATCAACCCATTCCGGAAAGTCTGTCCTTCCCTCATAGACCACTCCTCCTCCTCCTCCTCCTGCCCTCCCCATTCATACATTTATACCAGACAGCCCCCACACATACTATAAACCCCATTAACCCCCTTCCAATGCACACCCTAAAGGCCCCAGACAGCCCCCATGCACACCATAACCTCCCATTAAACCCCCATCCGAGTGAGCCACTCAACAGGCCAGGTGGGGTGACGTAGCCAAACAGGTCGTCATCACACATCTCACCTTTACACTCTGGCCCGGAGATAATTACTCAATGTGGTTTTATATATCCAGGTCCCACCACTACCACCAAGACACAGACACACACACACACACACACACACACGACTACATTCAAAAGTTGTGTGAACGGATGTCAATAATGAATTAATATTCTTTCTTGTTATTATTCCGTAAATGTCTGAGAATCCGGAATCAGAAATTGACGCAACTCGCGAGGATTTTGTCTTACTCTGCTTCATTGTTTATATAGAAGGATGAGCTCATAACTGATGAGACAAAACCTCATCTCTATTATGACGTAGCAAGACCTCGCGGGAGTTGTACTAATTAATAAAGCGAGGAAGGAGCACTTGTTAGGAGTATGACGCAACCCGTATGTCTTTTGTCATATGGTCTGTTGACATCGTGACGTCATCATCATGGCTATCAGAAGGAATGACAGAGAGAGTGAGAGACGTCAATATCCTCGACAACAAGGTACAGACTGACCACTCAGCTTCGCCTCGTCAAAAAGTGTGAATAGTCAGTATTTTCTGCTTTCATGTTTTGATAATGGTTGATGTTGTATTTTTATCGTCTACTTGAGGTCGTGAGGGGCGTGGTAGGGGTGACGTGGAAGGTGAATGACAGGCCTTTGATCTCCACTACACACACACACACACACACACACACGGAACTCTTCCTTCACCCCTCCTCTTCTCTAATTACCCCCCCCTCCTCCTCCTCGTGGTCTCCCTCGGTAGCACAAGGACGCTGGCATCCTGTGACCTTGCCAACACTCCAGGCCCTCTGAGGTACCAAGGACACGCCGGCAGCCGCTGGTGTTGCCCAATGAGCTTATAATGTTCCTCTTTATTTGCATCCTGTTAGTTACCAGTCTTCCCTGTTTTATATTCCTTGCCTGAACACTGTCATTTGTCAGCTCTATATTTGTCTCTTCTTTTTCTTCTTCTCTCTTGCTGTTGTTCTTCTTGTTTTTCTTTGCTCTTTACTGATTATATTCTTTATTTTTCTCCATCTTCCCCTCGTTTTCCCTCATTTCTGGCCATGGCCATTTGTTAACCCTTGTTGTTTCTCTCTTCTTCGTGTTTATGCTCTTAGGTTTCATCACAACTATTTGGTATACACATATTCACTGTTTACTTCCCAGTGTTTAATAATCATTAGTATTCGTCTCTTTTCTTATATGTTCCAGCTTTTATTGTGGACACTGAGTCAGCTAAGTGAGCGAAATGTTAGCAATAAGAGTCAGTATTGTGTTGGGGGATTTTGTTATCTATCTCGAGTGTTGACTACGTGTGTGGCTGCCGATCGATGCTGCACCTGTTGTGGAGGTGTGTGGCGGCCGTGACGTCACCGCTCCTCACAGGGAAGATTCTTGAGTCATCTCCGAAATTATTAGAATAAAAAGTCATTAATTTATATAACGTTGGTTGACGCTGGTTATGTTTATCGTCACAAAGATAGCAAGTACCGCTAGACTCCCTTGGCTAGAACTACCAAACATGGAGGCACAATAGACACACAAGATGGTTTGGTCAGGTTACGTTTCGTTTCGTTACGTCTTGATGATTTGTGGTTTTTTCTGCTTTAAAGTGTATATACCTGACACTGTACTATAAATACGATCAAAACCACACACACACACACACACACACACACACACTTAAGATGATGATAGTGGGTGTAAGAACAGCAAGGTTTACTTACCGTCTCGTTTACCAGCACAGGAGAAGGCGGTGTCAATAATGGGCCAGCCGAAGATAGGGTAGTCGACGCCGGGCTCACCAGGTACTGACTCTCTCAACCACTGCAGAGGATCGCTACTGTGGTGGTGGTGGTGGTGGTGGTCGTCGTGGTGGTGGTCGTGGTCGGGGGTAGTAGGAGGGCGAGGAGGTTGGGCAGGAGGGCGAGGAGGTTGAGGGCAGGAGGTTGGAGGAGGGCGAGGAGGTTGGGTGAGGAAGGGCGAGGAGGTCGGAGTGTCGGAGGACGAGGGAGGTTGGTGGGAGGGCGAGGAGGTAGGAGGACAGGGAGGTTGGGTAGGAGGACGAGGAGGTCGGGTAATGGAGGACGAGGAGGTTGGGTAGGGAGGACGAGGAGGTCGGGTAATGGGAGGACGAGGAGGTTGGGTAGGGAGGACAGGGAGGTCGGAATGGGAGGGCGAGGGAGGTTGGGGGACGAGGAGGTCAGGAGGGACGAGGAGGTTGGGTAGGAGGACGAGGAGGTCAATAGGAGGACGAGGAGGTTGGGTGGGAGGACGAGGAGGTCAGATAGGAGGAGCGAGGAGGAGTTGGGTTGGGAGGACGGGAGGTCGAGAGGACAGGGAGGTTGGGTAGGAGGGCGAGAGGTTGGCTGGGAGGCGAGGAGGTTAATGGAGGACAGGAGGTAGGTATAGGAGGGACGAGGGGAGGTTGGGTAGGAGGACGAGGAGGTCGGAGTAATGGGAGGACGGGAGGTTGGGTAGGGAGGACGAGGAGGTCGGGTAATAGGAGGACGAGGAGGTCGGGTAGGAGGTGCAGGAGGGCGGGTAGGAGGGAGGGGTGGAGATAATGGAGGACGACAAGGAGGGAGGTTAGGACTTCCTGGAGGCGGAGGACCTGTTCCTGGCTGTTGAGAGAGAGAGAGAGAGAGAGAGAGAGAGAGAGAGAGAGAGAGAGAGATTAATGTCACATTAAAACCGTCTATAAACAGCACCCACACCAGTACAGGTAAAAGGCTCTCTACATTAACTTATTAATTAAACAGGTAAGGATCTTATATTGTTCTGTATTGTAAGATGTACTAGGTACCTGTAGTGCTGTATCTTGTACTGTAATACCCTCTATTAGTCACGGGGTTTATTGTACCTGAACGTGTACTAACGCGGTGTGAGCACAGTCAGTGTGCTTCTGTACATCGTCAGGTTCATTAAGTGTTGGACCTTAATGTACTTATCACCTGTACAGTTTTGGTGTACAATTTGTGGCTCGTAATATATGGCGACTTTTTAATCACTGTATCTATTGTATTTTCTGTATCTATTGTATTTACTGTATATACTGTATCTACCGTACTCACGTAGCAGGACGGTCTGGACGTGGTGGGTGGGCCTACGACACTGGTGGGCGTGCCACTGCCATCATGGATAAAGGGTTTATCAGGCGGCAGGTAACCATAGCCTCCACTCTGGGCCCAGGTGACGCCGACGCACTCTGTACAATTAGAATTTAGAATTAGATTATAGAATTAGAATTTAGAATTAGATGCGGTTACTGCAATACCTTACACAGGCTCTAGACGCGTACTGTGGTAGACAGGTAATGTTTTAGACAATTACTCTAATAGACAGGTAAGGTTTTAGACATTTTACCTTAATAGACAGGTAAGTTTTTTATACCTACGACTGAAAGACAAAAACAATGATATGAAACTTCAATATTCATACACAAGTCAGCAATCTATCTTCACAACATGAATAATGAAGATAATCGAGGTGTTATCCGTTAGTTTAGTTCGTTTTCGTATTTCAGTAAGACTCTCATTGGAATTATTTGCGATTTTGGTTCCTATTGTTGGAGGAGGGAAGTAGCTAAGTCACTTCATTAATTATAGAGTCAAAGGAGGCACTTATACCTGTAGTTACCTGGAATTTGTCATTAGGTACCGATTGTGTATATGGAACGATTTTATCAGAGGCCCCGCCGTCCTCTGACCGAGTATCAACAAACATCAGCTGATCGAATGTAAACATGCTAGGGAAAACCACTGATTGGGTACCAGGAAAGATGACGTCAGCAGCCAGCCAGCCCACTGTGCCACCCGTAACATGAGAGAGAGAGAGAGAGAGAGAGAGAGAGAGAGAGAGAGAGAGAGAGAGAGAGAGAGCATGATGAATCTGATGTTCGGAAGACAGTACAAAGCTCTGGACACTAAGATACACTAGTACATAGTGAAACATTTGTAAGTTAGATACAAGGCGTTCTGAAGGGAATACATGTATTTGTTGGGTAAATATACGAGTTTGTTATATTCGTCGTTCACAAAGAAGAAAACAGCTGTGGAAACAAGTATAGGCGAGAAAATGCCGACTTTGTTACAAATTCCTACATTCAGCATTTAAAAGAGACGAAAAACGCATCTATAAGTTTAATAATGTAAGCCTGGCGTTAAAAAAAAATCTTTAAGGAAGACAAAGTTATGAACACGAAACTTAATTAAAAAAAACATCAAACGCAAACAATCTCCTCATATGGAGACGCTCTATAGAGAATGTAAACAAAATATATAGAAAACAAACAAAAGTATCTGATTCCACGTAACGGGATACGAACCCTTTTGTTTTGGTTATGAGGGAGTGTTCAGTCATAACCCCGCAACAACACATTTGGTTATTGTTTGGTTGTAAGTCTGTTGTTGTTCATGCTGTTGTTATTGTTTTTAATAGTAGTGTTGTTTAAGCTATTATTATTATTATTTAAGGGAGATGATTACCATTATCGACCGTCAGGGTTGGTATGTGTTCAGCGTTGAAGTCTCTTGTTTCTATGACTCGTATCTACCGGAGATTAGTGATTGGTTAGAGTAGTCTGCAAGCCTAATTGACCCCCAATCTTCCTCGGCACCAATCCCAGTTAACATAGGATCAGATTGTATTAAAGGAACTATTGGAAACCCTTTAAGACAATGACTAAGGAATGGAATACTCTTAAATAAACTTATATAATGAAGACTTTAGAGACTTGTCAGGTTAATTAGCCCCTCACAAGGATCTGGAGATTAAGTTTGAATCGTAATTAAACAAACAAACAGACAGACAGAAAAGATTCGTTGAGTTAATGAGGAAAGTTGTGGGTAATTTGGTGAGTCGAGTAGGGAAAGGGGAGAGCACCTTAGAACATGGCAGGTGGTCACGTTAGGCTTTACCTGTGTGTGTCAGGTAGGGGGCTGTAGTGTTACCTGCTGGAACCCCTTCATTAGGTGTTAGTTGACCTTCCCCCCCTCTCTCTCTCCTTTCCCCTCTCCCTTCACCTTTCACACACCTTCTTCAGGTATCACTTGACCCTCTCCCACCTCCACCTTTTACGAAAGTGTGTCGTATGAATGACTCAGGAACCTCTTAACGTACTCACATTTGTTGTAAAGGGAACTTCCTACTGAGGACGACCAACCCATCTTTCTTTCAGGAGTCTGTTAGCAGGAGTTAAATCTACCCATATCTTCTTCGTGTCACCTTCTGCAGTAGTGTGTTAATGGGGACGACCGAAAACACACACACACACACACACACACACACACACACACACACACCGAAGGGTCAAGACGTACCTGGCGCTCCTCTCGGAGTAGCCAGGTCAACTGTTAAGTTGGCCCATGCCAACTCCCTCCCCTGAACCCTCCTCCCCACCGGAGTATCAACAGGTTCTCGCCAGAAGTTACAATTTCATTTGGGAAAGGAATGGAACCAGTGTTAAACAGAGGTGAACATTGGTGAACAGTGCTTGAGTCAGTGAGAACAACTCAACAGTAAAAGTCGTATTCAAGTTAACCTTCACACAGTGAGGTCCCAGGTACCCAGTGATAACGGCCCGTGAGACCCAACAACCGGCGATGTGTTAATCCGTCTACGATAGGAAGGCCTGGGGCCACACCTCACTCATATAACACCATCTGTGAGGGAATTACTACACCACGTCAAGTCCCTCATAACACCATCTGTGAGGGAATTACTACACCACGTGAGGTCCCTCATAACACCATCTGTGAGAATTACTACACCACGTGATACCCTCATAACACCCTCTGTGAGAATTACTACACCACGTCAGGTCCCTCACTTAACACCATCTGTGAGAATTACTACACACATCAGGCCCCTCCTGCTTACCATCTGTGAGAGTGCCACCACGTCAGGCCCTCATAACACCATCTGTAGAGAATTACTACACCACGTCCGTCCTCACTTAACACCATCTGTGAAATTCATGCACCACGGCAATGCCCTCATAACACCATCTGTGAGGGAGTTACTACACCACGTGAGGCCCCTCGTAACACCATCTATGAGGGAACTACTACACCACGTGAGGCCCCTCATAACACCATCTGTGAGGGAATTACTACACCACATCAGGTCCCTCCTAACACCATCTGGGAGAGAGTTACTACACTACGTGTTTGCTGTTCAACACCTACATTAATCTGAATGTTCACTGTATGTTCCTTTACCTTTCTCTAATGAAGGCTTTTATTAAACCACCAATGTATGTAATAAGTCATTTATGTCCAATGTATATTTTCAGCCTTCGGGCTGCAGAACTTTTTCAATAAACCGTTAATTATTATTATTATTATTTACACACACACACACACACACACACACACCTTCTTCAGTAGTGTGTTAACGGTGATTCCCACACACACACACACCCCAAGCAAGACAGTGATAATAGGAGTTAACACAGGTAGCTAACTAGACAGGTAAGTCATTAATCTTCAGCTCTCACCCCCTACCCCAATCACTTCTCACACCTCAGCATAAATTCCCAATAGCGTTACCCTTGCAAGTCACCATCATCTCACCCCATCTGTGACACCTTAAACTTACTCTCTGCAATCTAAGACATTTCTACCTCATTTTCCTTACATGTGAACCCATAAATATTTGTTGTGACTCAGAAAACTGGATAATTTCGATGCAATATTTCATTTGTTAGACGACAGATGGAGCGAGAGTGTTGGCTGAATAAATAAAAATTGTATAAAAATTCGTCGTGTTGAGGCTGTGAGAGATTTACTGTGTGAGTTAATTCTCTCTTTATTTCCTCATTTGTTTATTCTATTCTCATTGTTCTCCTTATAATCTCATTTATTTTTAGGAGATATTTATTGTTTCTCATGGAGTCTTGTCTCAGGTTGGTGAAGTGTCTGTAGTATAAGACAAAAAAAAATGAAAAAAAAATAATAATAAATGATGTATAATGTTTGGTTGAAGTGAAGAGTTACTGTGTGTCATCATCTCTTAGGTGGAAGAGGGGGAGAAGGGAGGATGAGGGGGACTAGGAAGAAAGAAGGAGCATTGAAAGGAGGAGGAGGAAGAGGAGCAGTAGGAGGAAGAGAAGGAAAGGAGTCAAAGGAAGAAAAGGAAAGGAGGAGGAGGACTATTATGCCTGAACTAATGGAGGACATTGCGTAGTGATTGAAGAGA
>NW_024757794.1:341809-356809 GCF_018991925.1 Homarus americanus
GAACTAAAATTTAATGTGCCTAACTATTTAAGTACATCCAGAATAATACACAAGCACCAAGAAATGACCTCGAAAACCCATAAGTGGCGAGTAATTAGCATTGCAAAAGTAATTAAAATATTCTAAAAATCATTTGAACATTTTCTAAAAGCCATTTGAACAAGTTATAATCAAGATATCAAATTTTGGTTAACAGATCCTTGTACAGCACATTCAGGAGTACCTATACTGAAATTTTGAACAAAATCCATTTTTTGGCCGAAATGACGAAAATTGTAAGTCTATAGCTTAAAGGATTTTTTGACCAAAAATACGTTTTCTCTCTGAACTAAAATTTAATGTGCCTAACTATTTAAGTACATCCAGAATAATACACAAGCACCAAGAAATGACCTCGAAAACCCATAAGTGGCGAGTAATTAGCATTGCAAAATTAATTAAAATATTCTAAAAATCATTTGAACATTTTCTAAAAGCCATTTGAACAAGTTATAATCAAGATATCAAATTTTGGTTAACAGATCCTACAGCACATTCAGGAGTACCTAATGAGAATCCAAGGCGAATCCCAAGGGATTTTTCCAGGTATATAGGACAAAGGTCATGGATAAAGTTGAGCTTTTAAAGTCAGGGAGGGGAGAAGTGATAAATGGCAGTGAAGAAATAAGCAAAGCATTGAACACTATTTTATCAGTTTACATTAGAAATGGATGAAATTCCAGAGGAACTGATATTTAAGGGAAAGAAGAGAAATTAAAGAATTTCACTATCAGAAAAGAGGATGTTCTAAGATAAATAAACTAAAGAAAACAAAATACCCAGGGCCGATGAAATTTTCTCGAGTCTTGAAGGAGTGGGAACAGATTAGCGGACCCCTCGTAAACTTATTTACAAAATCATAGACACGGAGTTGTGCCAGACTTGTGGAAACAGGCAAATGTAGTACCTATATAAAAAGGAGACAGAGCATCAGCGTCAAATTACGCGATCAGTTTGACGTCAGTAGTGGGGAAATTTCGAATCAATTATAGCAGATAGCATCCGATCGCATCTAGAGAAAAGCAAATTAATCTACGACTCTCAACATGGGTTTACAAAGGAAAATCTTGTCTAACAAATCTGCTAACGTTTTTTAGGAAAGTCTTCGAGGTAGTAGATAATGACAAAATTACGATGTTATTTACTTAGACTTTAGCAAAGCATTTGACAGAGTACCAGATCAGAGGCTTCTGAGAAAAATAATGTCTCGGTATCGAGGGGAAAGTTTTAAAATGGATAAAATCATGGCTCACCGATAGAACGCAGAGGGTCAGCGTAGATGGTGTTAAATCTGAGTGGGGCCGTAACCAGTGGGGTTCCCCAGGTCAGTACTAGCCCCACTTGTTCATAATCTACATAAACGATCTAGATACTGGGATCAGCAGTGACATAAGCAGTTTTGCGGATGACACCAAAATAGGGCGGCAAATTAATTCAGAGCAGGATGCAAGATATGGAGGATCTAAATAAACTGCAGGGGTGGTCTGAAAATGGCAAATGAAATTTAACACCAGCAAGTGCAGCGTACTTAATATTGAGAACAAATACTTATAATGTATACAGCCTTAACAACATCAACCTAGAGAAGTCGACTTGTGAAAGAGACCTGGGGTACTTGTGCCCGGACCTACGGCCTAAAACAGTGTTAATGTTCGAAATAAGGCAAACAAAGTATTGGGTTTTACATCTAGAAGTGGTAACAAGAGTGCAGAGGTCTTATTGCAACTATATTTAGGCTAGTCAGGCCGCACCTCGATTATGCGGTTCAGTTCTGGTGCCCCTATTATAGAATGGATATAAATTCACTAGAGTCGGTGCGGCGAAGAATGACAAAAATGATTCCGGGACTTAGAAACCTTCCATATCAGGATAGGCTAAAGAAACTTAACTTGCATTCCTAGAAAGACAAGAGTGCGGGAGATATGATAGAAGTATTTAGGTGGGTGAAAGGAATCAATAAAGATAGATAAAGTTCTTATAATATCCGAGCAGGATAGGACTCGGAGCAACGGATTCAAGTTGGATAAGTTTAAGGAGAGGAGGAGAGAAGAAACTGGTTCACAAATAGGTGGTGGAGGAGTGGAACAAGCTTAGCAACTTTGTAGTAAGTGCGGGAACTCTGGAAAGTTTCAAAAGGAGGCTAGATAGATTCATGGATGATAGAGAGAGGTAGTAACTCTCGACAGGAGCTGCCATGCACAGGCCAACCGGCCTATTGCAGACTCCTTATTTTCTTATGTTCTTATGTTCAACCAAACCAAACAAACCTTACCTAACTTCCCCGGTATAATAGACAGAAAGAACTTGCTATGATATGTTGAAATTTGAGTCATTTTCTGGATGTGAGATGATACGGCGCTATGCAGCCCTGGCGGGTTAGTCCTATACAGTACATTAACCAAAATCTGAAATAGTTATTGTGATAAAAACGAATATTAACCCTATTAATTTTGTCAATTCACCAAATCGTCGACGACAACGAATTATTTCTTGCTACAAACACCAATATAAACTACACTAATACCGAGGCAGCATAATATATAAGTTGGCGGAGTTTATCTATGCTGCTACCTTTTCATAAAACTTCTTCACCTAAATCTTCATTTGATGACGGAATAAAACTTCCAATAACTACTTGAGTTGGTTGACAAACTACCATGGAGGTGGTTAACCATCTCTAACATCACATGTAACTTAATCATGAAAATTATAATACCAACAATATACTCACCACTGAGGGCAGAAGCGACATAAGCTTGTGTTTAAACAACTTAATATAAAAATACTAAAAATTTAATCACCACACAACAGTCGGTCACGCCACGTCCTTCCTTCACGGCTCACTCAGGCAAATGGCTTACTGGTGACGTCACAATGGTGTGTTATACCAAGGAAGGAATATATCGAGAAACTTGTACTACATTCAATTAACGTTCAGCCCCTGATTGCTGCGCCATCTCTTGATTAAATTTTTCTTATAATATTTAAGGTCATCATAGAAAACGTGTTGTTGTCTAGAGAACGAGTTTGTCTTTACCGCAAACTCCTGTCATAAGCCATATACGTTTTATTCTAGCAGCCATTGCATAAATATGCATAATTGTCTGCTTATACATTTATATATTTATTTATTCACGAGCAATGATGTTCCTTAAATAAAATAAGAGGCAATACCATGTTGTACAGTACATGAAATAACATAAATAAGGGACTTAGGTGGTAGATAAATATAAGTTAAAACATCAAAAGCAGGCGGGCAGGTAGACTTAATCTTCGTGATATCCACAAAAAGTAGAAAGCAAAAAAAAGACTAAGTTTCAGCTTTCAGTCTTGAAAATATATATAGTTCAGAGTGGATAAGGCCGAAATACATTACATGTTTGAATGTTCTGATAAGAATCACACACACACAATATAATTTTAATTTAAGACAGCATACAGCTTGCTAACACTTCCTACTAAGATTGGGGAGATAATCTTAAAACTTTGTGATAAACGGCAATCAAGCTGGGTGGAAAAGTTAAGTGAAACCAGAGAAAAAGAGGGGAAATACATATTATACTTGGTTTGTGTTGTCAATAAAGGGAGACACTGTATATCCATCCCATTTAGATTGTTGCGAGAGAAACATATGCAGTACAGCCCCAAGTAATAATACGTTAGCATCTCAACTTGAAAAACAATATAATCTAAACCTACAACCCAGAATGCAGCCACTGTACCACGTAAGTATAAGTGCAGGCAACTGTACATCAGTGACAAAATCAGTTAAATTCCTACCTGGATGTGGTACACTTTTCGTATTTTGGTTCAGCTTACCTGGGCTTCATGTAATGTACTGTACTAATCAATCCTACTGTACTTACCTCAATAGTGTCCTGTAATGTATTCTTTTCCTTCGTCTTTCTAAGTACTGCACGTGATAAACCTTAAGAGAAATAGAACAATCTTCACTGAAACAAGATAACAACGCAGAATGTATACAATGTACCATTTATATTTCTGCTCACGAGGATAATTTGGTGCACAAACATCAAGGTTCTGGACTTTATTAAGAATAATGTATGGTCATTTAGTGCCTGGCAGACTGATCAGGGAATTATACAACTGGTATTATTGTGCAATGAACTAATGAAACTGCAGCAGCTTAGTCCTGACACACACACACACACACCAGAACTTACCTTTAACATCTAGTGTGTGGTATTTAACATGTGTTAACCTAACCTAACCTAACCTTCCCAGATATTGTCGTCCGCAAACTTTACAATGCGGTGAGATATATTTTCATTATGTTAGCTATGTAGATGACAAACAGGTTGGGTCCAAGGATATATCGTTGAGGTAGTTCATCTTTTCCCATTCTGAATGCACTCCGTTTATGACTCCCCTCCGTTGCCTGTTGTTGGTTGTGCTCTAAGTGTGTTCAAGGTCGGATACCTTTACTGGAAGTGTAGAGAGTTAAGAAACAGAAAAACGGAGAGAGTGAGAGAACAGGAAAGACAGAGAGAAATAGAAGAGAGAGAGAGAGAGAGAGAGAGAGAATCATTAGGTTTTTCCCGCCTTATCTACAGAGACAACCACTTTATTCGCCGGACACAACTTTCTGTATTCCTTGATAACATTGACCTGAGTACAAACACAAATACATACACTACATAAATACATAACGTGTTAATGACTTTCTATTCGAGTTTTGTAGTGTGAAGGTTATAGGATTGAACTCTAGGGATTAATTTATTGTGCTGAAGGAGTTAAGTCATTCATCATACTCATGGGGTTAAGTCATCATACGCAAAGGTTTTAATTATCGTTATTCGTGGGATTAAGTCTTGTGTCATTTCTTTATTAAAATTAATTATAAAAGGTGATAAGACAACGGATGTAACAGGATTCTCAGTCGACCGCCACATAACCTACTCGTTAGTGTACTATCGGGGCCCGCTGTGTCTTGTGCGTCCGTCTGGTTTGTAGGCGCCTCGTCAACACCACTCTACAACACACTTCACCTGTCATTTTAGTGGGTGTTATCTAGAGTAGAAGCTGATTTTCAATGACCCGGAAGGTATTAGCAGTCGAAATACATTAATCCGGAAAATTTTAACATCTACAAGACATCATCCCATGGTGGGTATTACAGTATACAGATGAAGATAAAATTCTCTAGTTGCTTGGCATTATTTGGTATTGTGTTTATTCTGTCTATGAGAGTGTCACCCACAGGACAGGTACACTGTATCTTCACTTGTTTTATAAGTACATAGAGTATTCCTTCCCTGGTCTCTCACCTTCTGATAACAGGACCCGTCCAAGACAGATGCTGAGGACTGGCGTGTGGACATAGAAATGATGGAGCGTGATGAGCTAGGAGGCACTGGAGACGGAGGAGGCCTTAGTGACGGAGGAGGACCTAATGGCGTAGGAGGACCTAATGACGGAGGAGGCCTTAGTGACGGAGGAGGACCTAATGGCGTAGGAGGACCTAATGACGGAGGAGGCCTTAGTGACGGAGGAGGATCTAATGACGGAGGAGGACCTAATGACGGACTACTTCCGTTACTCAGGGTAAAGTTGATTGTATCAGCTCCGGGAAAGAGAGAGAGAGAACAGAAAGCCAGCTGCAGCAAGAGTTAGCCTTGGTAGTGTTATAAGCAGTCAGTCTCAGCCAAGGTCTGATTAATTCAATCGTGTGTAACTCATGGGATAGCATTCCTACCTTGTCCTACCCTACACTACCATGCCCTGCCTGCCCTACCCTAGCTTATCTTACTCTATCCTACCCTACCCCACGCCTACCCTAGTCTCCCGTACACCTACCCTCTAGTCAAGCCTAACGTCCTCTAATATACTCTACCCTCTATCTATCTTAACAACATAAGAATGGAGGAAACTGCAGCGGGCCTATTGGTCCATACTGGGCAGTCCCATTTACACCCAACCCCTATCACTCATAACCAACCTGTTTGAAGCTATCCAGCGTATTCGAGTTAATGATGATGTTTGGTAACTTGTTCCACTCGTCCACTACTCTTTTTCCAAACCAATGGTTAACTATCTCGAGCCTAAATATAAATTTGTCTAATTTGAAACTATTGATATGAATTCACTCATGGTTGGATAGTTTGAGTACCTTTGTTATGTCACCTTTGTTTAGCCTTGTCTTCCATTTATACACCTTGATCATATACTATATCTCCACACCTGTTGTTGGTCCTTCAGGCTATCAAGCACCATGACTTAAACCAGGTGAGGGAGGAGTTACTGCAGAGAGGTGAACTAGAGGCCAGAAATTTGGTGTGTGGAAACCCCAAGTTTCTCCACACTGCTGCTTCCGTCCTGGACCTCGACATCATTAACCTGCTGCTGAGTCTTGGTGCCCAGGTGTGTAGTGTGCCCTCTAGCCCGCTGTGTCCTTCTTGGAGCGGAAAGAGTTTTGAGATCATATGAATATTAACCCCCGCCCCTACCCCCAAGCTTCTTTCACCTCATAATTAAAAATCTAACTCTACCTGGAGGTAATGTTAGATTAGGTTATGTTAGGTCAGGTCAGGTTAGGTTTTGTATGAAACTTTTGATATACTGTACATGTATTTTACGGCATAAATGGTCGTTTATTACGTGTCAGAAGTTTCCAAAAAGAATACATAGGAGTTATCGCTAATATTAAGCTAATATACTGTATGCTAATGAGTTTGGTTCACGTGCCTACAGGTGACGGCTGAGGACAAGGAAGGCAACACAGTGTTACACAGAGCGATTGCTGCTCGACCTTGTGACATCACCGCTCAAGACACCATCCGGGAAATACTAGAGATTTTTCTGGCAGCTGGCGCAGACGTCAACTCAACCAACCAAAAAGAAGAGTCACCGCTTTACTTGGCTGCCCATTTTCAGCTGCCAAATATCGTTAATTTTTTGTTATCAGAAAAGGCTAACCCGACGAAGGTGACGAAGGCGGGGGATACTGTGGTACACGCAGCATGTAACCCAGGTTGTGCCACCTGTCTTAAATACCTCCTCAACACTGGCCGCGTCAGGCATCTGGTGACGCAGCCAAACCACAAAGATGTCCAACCATTTATGTACGCTCTTCAAAGTTGTTCAGCCAAATGTTGTGAAATTTTATTGAACAATGGGAACCACTTGACACGGACACACTGGAATAATATCTCGAGCTGTTCATACCTGATCCAGTACCAACCTACCGCTACCGAACTCCTCACACGAGTATTTGACGCCAACATCAGAGAATCCAATCAGCAAAAGGACAACAAACTCCGCATCATTTTTAACTATTCTGTGATACTGCCACAGACGGAGGGCGGGAGACGGCCTGCACAGAATCTGCTACAGAAGGCCACCACGATACAGAGCTCCATAATATCTGATATCAACAATACGGAGGCAGAATGTCTTCTCAAACACCCGCTCATGGAGACGTTTATTTACCTCAAATGGGGTAAAGTTAAGCACATATTTCACGGTGAGCTTTTCATATTCGCCTTGTTTTTATTGTGCCACACAGTTTACGTCGCTTCGGTGTACGGGGAGACGACGAGGATGATGAGCGATCTCACTACCCATCCACTGTTTCGAGGTTTTCATGCATTCCTTTACTGCCTCACGTTGATTCCAGAGTTAATCATCGTTATTTCACACTTCAAAAGTTATTTCAAGTACATGGAGACATTGTTAACAGCTACATCAGTAATCTGTTCAGGGTATATTGTTTTCAGAAACATTACGATAACCGGGGCATCATTAGTGTCGAGCCTGAGCACCACAGCATCAGGGAACGAAGAGAAAAACGGTGAAAATGAACAGTTGTCAGTAGAGAGAACAGTGGCCGCCATATCAATATTCACTAGCTGGGTCAGGATGATGATGTTGTGTGGTCGACTTGGTTTCTTTGGCTCTAACGTCCTTATGTTCTCAAGAGTTGCTAAATCAGCTGTGAAATTCATAGCGGGATTTTCTGGTCTGTTGATTGGTTTTTCAACGAGTTTCTTCATCTTGTTCCCTGAAGAAACAGAATTTAACACATTTTGGAAGAGTTTGGCCAAGACACTCACGATGATGATTGGGGAGATAGACTACAGCAGTCTAGTGAAGAAAAATACACCCTACATCGTCTACATATTCTTAGTACTGTTTATATTCCTCGTATGTGTCCTGATGGCCAACTTGCTCATAGGTTTGGCTGTAGACGACATAGCTAACTTGAGGAGAAATGGGGAGGTTGAGAAACTCTCCAGACAAGCCACGTTCATTGTCACCTTTGAGAATTTTGCCGTTTTTGCTCGAAACTCCAGGTTTTTCCCGCGCCGACTGGCAACATACTTTATTGAACTCCCAAAAGTGAAGGATGAGAAAAGTTTCAAGATAAATGAGATTAAAAGCAAAAAGTCGTTCCTCTGTAGGTATGATCTCCCGAGAGAAACAGTAGAAAAAGCCCAGTCAATTGCAAAATCCAACCAGACCCTTAAACACGAAGAACTTACAATGACACCGCGGACAATATTAAACGAGATAAAAAAGTTAAGAAAACAGCTTGAAAACTTTTCTACTCTGCTTCAGTTTCAGAACCAAAATCAAAAGTAAAAAAAGTAAGTAAAAAGCAAATAAGAAGTGAAGAAGCTACCCAGTTGTTCACTCCTCCAGTCCTCCTTAGCAACTGTTGGTCAAATGGACACCTCTGATCTAACCCTCACTCCTCTCGGGCTCTTGATCTAACTAATGACAAGTCCACACGAGAGAATATGGGAGGAGCTTATTTTTCATATCCAAAATAAATGGACTTAAATTAATGTCAAAAAGATTAATGACTTATTGTTCCCTTGTAGTCAATACAGTATATTTATGGTAATTTTTTAGTGGGTAGTATGTTTGTGTATTTGTTTGAATTATTATCCAGAAACGAGTCATTGAAGATAAATGTATTTGTCAGAAATTTTCCGGTAGAACAGTAATATTTTCATCTGCTAGTAAAGTCAAGTTTTGCTGATAGTCAGATTAAGTAGGTCATATCAGGTTAGACCAGGCTAGTTAAGTAAAGTAAGGTTTGGTTAGGTTATGCACGGTTAGGTTATGGTTGTGTTGCATTGGATTGGGTTGAGTTAGTTAGGTTAGTTTTGTTTGGGATGAGTTGGGTTAGGTTTGGTAGGACTGGATTAGGTTAGTTCAGGTTGGTTTGTGTTGGGTTAGCTTAGTTTAGGTTGGGTTAGATTGAGTTGGGTTGTGTTGGGTTAGGTTAGTTCAGGTTGGGTTAGATTTGGTAAGGTTGGGTAAGATTAGGAAGGCCATCCTGTTGTTGTGACCTTCACTTCTGAATCTACGGATGTTTCTGTTTACAGCTGATGGTCTCAGTGGATATCCTGTAATGTTTCATCACTTTATGAGTCTTTTCAAATCCTTTAGTAGTAGTAGTAATAATAGTAGTAGTTATAGTAGTAGTAGCTGTCGTTGTTGTAGAAGTAGTAGATACCATTGCTCTTAGGTACGGTTGGCCAATGGAAGGCATGCCCGCCCATTGTATGTGTGTGGAACATCCTACGACCTCAACCACTCCACGGTGTACAGTACAAGAAGTGAGATTTCGTTTGCACAAGGCATGACGAAATAAGGGACCTCACAGCCTAATGATTTTACTGAGGAGCCTCCTACCCGCTGAAAGATTAATGAACCACTGCCCACACTATCTCCTTAACCAATAGCGAATTCATAATAACTGTAAATTAATCACAAGTAACACTAAACATTTTTATATCTGTTGTTTTTGTTGTCTTAGTCATTATACTTATTAAACTCAATAAAATCTATCTTGTTTGTGTATTATTTCCTTTGTGTAGTGGGTGGTGATGTATACCTGATATGAAGCGTCGCCACATTTTCATCATAAATTCCTCAAACCTCAGTTATTTACATTACGGGGTGGTGGGGGGGATGGAGGGGGCGATCTTATTAATACTTCAATACATTAACGCCGCCATGAGGGACGGAGGTATGTGAACAGTCTCCATATAGCCTAAGTCATATTAACTTATTTGTGTGATTCACCTTCCTACAATGCTCCGAGAACTTTAGTTTATTATCAATGTACACATCCAGACTCTTTTTTGTTCACATTAGATCTCAGTTAATGATGTTACTTCGTCTCACTGGGACATATCACGTCCTTGTTGTTGGTACGTCTTAGGTTCAGCGTCTGGCGGTAGCTAAGTAAAATATTAAAAGTTATTTCCCCCATACTGAAGGAGTTAACAGCTGTTCCCTTGGTGTCATGTGGAAATAACCAAACTTGAAGCAGGAAGACAGGCGCGAATAAAATAGAGCATTTTGTGAGGAGTACAATGATGACTTGTTTGATTATCAAATGGTATAAAAAGAAGTCATCTAATCTTGGACAATAGTCACTATCATCATTAGTTGGCTGGACAAGTGGCGAAGAGGATAAAGTATTGAAACTGTACGTGGAGGATTATAGTCGAGTTTACCATGAAATAAAGCCGCGTGAGGGTTTGTTTTCTATGAATCCGGTGCAGCTGTCAAGTTTGAGGAATAACTTTAATAATAAAACATTTAGTCAATTTGACCAAGGTCAGCTAACAAAACCATGAGATGTTTGTTTCCAGTCCTTATGCCAGCAGCGTCTGGTGTTATAAGGGCCAGGCGGTCACCCATCCAAGTGTTAAACAGACCCAACGTTGCTTAACTTCACTGATCGCTCCTCGGATTATATCACCGCTCATAATCCAAAGTATAATGTTCAAGTAAGTTTTAACCTCTGCCACTGATCGACCTGTTCGAGTATTTTATTTTTATTCATATTTTTTCTTGCATTTGTTACGATAATGTTTCAAATTTGTTTTTATATTGCCAAATTGTCTTCTGTGTTGATAAATATTATTAACAACTTCGTCTGACAATGAAAATAAAAATTGAAAATATGAGCCAGAGATTTACGTGTGTGTGAAAAATATAAGAAATTTATTTGACGTTTTAGATAAGATTTCGACGGTGAGGCAAGGCGAGGCGAGGCGAGGCGAGGCAAGGCGAGGCGAGGTGAGGCAAGACACACTTAAAGAATAATGCTTGACAGCTCAATGAGTGAGGCATCTTGCTGACACTGCTAAGATCTTTTGTGGAGATCATATCTATCTATCTATCGATCTATCTATCTATCTATCTATCTATCTATCTATCTATCTATCTATCTATCTCCCACACCATCAAACAGCTTCGTACCCTAATTATAACACCGTAAGATTATTCACTTTGGTTTTTGTTATTCACTTTTTCTCTAACTGTACAATGGAACAAAGATTATACCTCTCTGTACTAGTGTTCCACACTGTATTTATTGTTCACTGCCATAATGTGTTAGTTATCGTATTGTTCAGATTAACAACTGACGGACACCATGTAGATTGGATGTGTAGGGGAGTGTTGTATTAACGGTGTCACATAATAGTGTTGAGTGCGTTAACCCCGTGTTGTGTTACGGCCCCCCAACAGTGCGACGCCCACAGTTATGCGCTCATGGTGTGTGTATGTATGTGTGTGTGTGTAAAAGCATGCCACTGTACCTACATAATATGAGTTGTACCGTACATGCAATGATTCACACACACACACACACACACACACACACACACACACACACACACACAACTCCTGATTTATGTACTGTACAGCCCTGTAAATGTATTCAATGCATATTATATCATTATGTCTAAATCAAATGTAAGTTTGTATATTTTCAGCCACCGGCTGCAACTCTATTAATAAACCGTTTATTATTATTATTATTATTACACAAATATATTTGTGGGAGAGGCAGTAGGAGACAAAAATATAATAAAAGAGAGAGAAAGAGAGAGGGAAGAGGAGATATTTGAAAGGAGAGAGAGAGGATGGGAGAGGTGAAAGGGACGGTCTTCAACTAATATTTCCTCAGTATCCCATAACACAAGACTCTCTCTCTCTCTCCCTATAAAACTCAACAAAAAAAAACCCTGGAGATGAAAAGGTTACCACATATCACCAGATAAATTACCTTGAACTTTTTTGTTGTCATCTTCCACAATTAACATTCTTACAATCTTACAGTTGCGTTTCTGAGTCTTGCAGGTGTTTTATGCTGACAGGTGTGGTATCCCTTAGTGCAGGGGTTCTCAACCAGGGGGGAATTTCCCCCCTCAGGTTTTCAGGGGGGGGGGGTAAACTGATACTAATATGGAAAAAATAAAGGATTTTCAGTATTATATGCATATTATTTGGAATGCACTTTTTGAGGCAGACAATCTTGGAAAGGAGGGGGGAATGACATTCTGACATATGGTGAAAGGGGTGCATGGGGCAAACAAGGTTGAGAACCACTGCCTTAGTGTTTCAGAATGTACCTTAGTGTTTGTTTGTTTTTCAGAGTGCTCCTTAGTGTTTCATAGTGTTTCTTAGTGTTTCTTAGTGTTGCAAAGTGCTCCTTGGTGTTTCAGAGTGTTTCTTAGTGTTTCAGAATGTTTATTAGTGTTTCAGAATGTTCATTAGTGTTTATGAGTGCTCCTTAGTGTTTCAGAATGTTCCTTAGTGTTTCAGAGTGTTCCTTAGTGTTTCAGAGTGTTCCTTGGTGTTTCAGAGTGTTCCTTAGTGTTTCAGAGTGTCTCTTAGTGTTTCAGAAAGTTCCTTAGTGTTTCAGAATGTCCCTTAGTGTTTCAGAGTGTTCCTTAGTGTTTCAGAGTGTCCCTTAGTGTTTCAGAATGTCCCTTAGTGTTTCAGAGTGTTCCTCAGAGTTCCAGAGTGTGTTTCATGCTGTCATTCTATACAGTACATTGTTCGTATACTCCGCACAGTTCGTTTACATAATGAGAACTTTTGCATAATGATTTTACGATATTGCCATTGTCTCAGTTGACCAAATTCGCTAAATCTCGTCCGATCGTCACCAGAATCAGTAAGTAAATAAATAAGTTAGTTAAGTAAATAAGTACAGTTAGTTAAGTAAATAAGTAAAGTTAGTGAAGTAAATATGTAAGCAAATAAGTAAACAAGTAAGTTAAGTAAATAAGTCAGTTAAGTAAATAAGTAAGGTTAGTAGATTAAACGAGACTGAAGAGGGTGTAACACAATTCAGTTTCTTGTGAGTCACTTCCGGTTCACGTTGACTATCAGCGAGAAATACGGTTCAAGGGGCGGTGGCACTAACACACACCACTCTCTCTCTCTCTCTCTCTCTCTCTCCAACACATTGCCATATTCTCATTCACTTTCACTCTCTTGCCTTTGACTGGGTTCGGATAGTCCAGTAGAAAGGTGTGTGTGTGAGAGAGAGAGAGAGAGAGAGTGGATGGGATGCATGGAGGAAGGAAGAGAAGGAAGGAGGAACAGTAGGAAGGGGGAGAGGCAAGTAGAGACAGCATCAGGTGACCTTCATCAGCGGAGATAGAGACAGGTGGTGTACGAGACAGGGGCAAATGGTCACTCACTACCTGGTCACTCACTACCTGGTCACTCACTACCTGGTCACTCACTACCTGGTCACTCACTACCTGGTCACTCACTACCTGGTCACTCATTACCTGGTCACTCATTACCTGGTCACTCACTACCTGGTCACTCATTACCTGGTCACTCACTACCTGGTCACTCACTACACACCATCTATCTCTCCTCCTCCTCCTCCTCCCTACAGTAGAGTCTCGGTGATGAGCGGTTACACTTTCATTAGTCAGGAGAAGCCGTAGAAAACAGCTGTCGGGCCACATCTCTAGCCACACCTCTGGCCACCCTAGGGCAACCCACGGACCACATCTTGGGCCATCCTCGGGCCATCTTCAGGTCGAGGCTTTGGGCCACCCTTGGACACCCTTGAGCCACACCTCAGGTCACATCCTGAGCAACCCTCGAGCTAAATCCTCAAACCGCAACTCGGGCCACACCTTGTGTCACCCTCAGGCCACACCCTTGGGCTACACAGTAAGGCCACACATTCAGGACACACCGTAGGGCCACCTTGAGCCACTCTCGGGCCACCATCACAGAGGTACCTGCCCGCTAGCCTTCACCACGCCCCCCATACACTGTTACGGCGCCGATACCAAAGCCTCCCTCAATAGCCATACCTTCGCAACCATTTTATTACCTTAATATTAAATATCCTAATACATAAGTAGTTATCCTAGCTGTGTAAAGTTAGTTGAGACTCAGATCTATGCGGCATTCAGTGACTGTTGCCTCATAGTCAATATCTGCAGCTGTTGTCGGCTTTGGGGCCGATGCTCTCGTTCCCCTGAGGCAGATAAAAACCGACCTAAGGAGAGAAAAGGACAGTAGACATCTCATCCAGGCTGTAACATAACTTCTGGGCTGCTGCTTCTGTTCGGAGATCACCTCCGCGAGTCTGGCGTAGAAGCATCTTGCACTTGGTCTCATCCCACCAGAGGTTGTGAACACTAGAGGAGTAAAGCTGCCTTGATCAACGTTCTGAATTCTCTCCCTATATGCCCTTATCTTGTCGTTCCTCCTATGTGCAGCATCGAGAGCTGTTGATGTGTTTGAAGTCCTATGTTGGAAAATCTCACCGTCCAATGGAAGGAGGGTCGGTTCTATCCTGACATCACGGCAGATTTCTTTCAACATATTTGCTGTGAGATCCCTTACTTCGTCATGCCTCATGCATATGAAGCCCCCCTTCTTGCACACCATGGCGTGATCGACGTCATAGGAAGAGCCACACACGCATTGGGAGGGCAAACCTTCTACTGGCCTACCGTACCTTAGAGCAATGGCATCTGTAAATTCTTGTTTATTGAGACTACTACTACTACTTCTGATATCGTTAGAGCCTACAATAGGTACTCACAGCTCCGGTCATTCCATGATCGATATGTAGTGTGTGTGTGTGTGTGTGTGTGTGTGGGGGCGTTTCACTGTAGTATAGTTCCTGTGTACTCTGTTCCCTCCCTC
>NW_024757794.1:361809-364309 GCF_018991925.1 Homarus americanus
TCTCTGTAAGCAGGAACATCAAGGGTCTCTGTAAACAGGAACACCAAGGGTCTCTGTAAGCAGGAACACCAAGGTCTCTGTAAACAGGAACATCAAGGTCTCTGTAACAAGGAACACACCAAGATCTCTGTAAGCAAGAACACCAAAGTCTCTATAAACAGGAACACCAAGGGTCTCTGTAAACAAGGAACACCAAAGTCTCTGTAACAAGGTACAAGGGTCTCTATGGCTTAGGAACACAAAAGTCTCTCTGTAAGCAAGACATCAAGGGTCTCTGTAAACAGGAACACCAAGGGTCTCTGTGGTAATTTGAGTCTCTGTAAACTAGGAACGCAAAGTCTCTGAGCAAGAGACACCAAGGTCTCTGTAAACAGGAACCTGGGGTCTCTGTAAGCAAGACATCAAGGGACTCTGTAAGCAGGAACACCAAGAGATGCTCTGTAAACATAGGAACATAGGGTCTCTGTAAACAAGGGAACACCAAGGGTCTCTGTAAACCAAGGAACACCAAGGTCTCTGTAAGCAAGACACAGGTCTCTGTAAACAAGAACTGCAAAGTCTCTGTAAACAAGAACACCAAAGATCCTCTATGTAGGAACATCAGGGTCTGTAAGCAAGGAACACCAAGGGTCTCTGTAAGCAGGAACACCAAGATATAAACAGGAACATCAAGGGTCCTCTGTAAACAAGGAACACCAAGGGTCTCTGTAAACAGGAACACCAAGGGTCTCTGTAAACAGGAACACCAAGGGTCTCTGTAAACAGGAACACCAAGGGTCTCTGTAAACAGGAACACCAAGGGTCTCTGTAAACAGGAACACCAAGGGTCTCTGTAAACACACCTTATAAACAGGTCAGGGGAGTAACCTGTTATCCCGTCACTGATAACACTTGATAACGTAAGATAACAAAACCAAATTCACTGACTTGGGAATAGATAAAAACAGGTTATATTATGGATCATTGAAGAAGGAGACATCTTGTAGAGTCTCCCCTTGATGCTATTCTCGTTTTCTGTTGTTGCTGGATATTATTCTTAATTCCTAGCTACTAGTTCTGATTCCTAGTTCCCATGAGAGAGAGAGAGAGAGAGAGAGAGAGAGAGAGAGAGAGAGAGAGGGAGAGAGAGAGAGAGAGGAAGGGGATGGCAGTACACCTTTTCACATATCCGTTGAGACATTGTTACATAACTATTTGACAAATTTCATAACCGAATGACAGAACACATATCGAATGACAATCTAAAATAACTGTTGGTGGTCTGTCATTCTCCAATTGTTACATTCTCAAACTATATGTAGACCGTCGGTTTATTGTTCACGTCTGTCAACTTCACTCTTCCGTTAGCATGAACCAACAGTTATTTTAGACTGTCATTCGATATGTGTTCTGTCATTCGGTTATGAAATTTGTCAAATAGTTCCGTAACAATGTCTCAACGGATATGTGAAAAGGTGTAATAATAATAATAATAATAATAATAATAATAATAATAATAATAATAATAATAATAATAATAATCTCTACTTCATTACTATTAACTAACTAAACAAGATAAACTTCTCTGTGTGTTTGTGTGTTTTTTGGGGTGTTTATGTTTGTTTTTGTCGCCTTTGTCACAGTTAACAGAACCTCGTATCAACCTTACTTAAAATAACATGAAGTTTCCTGGTTCATTTTTCGTAGAACATTTTAGGGAGTCATATCAGGGGTTCGTTATAGAGGGGTTCATATTAGGGGTTCGTTTGGAAGGGGTTCATATCAGGGGTTCGTTATAGAGGGGTTCATATTAGGGGTTCGTTTGGAAGGGGTTCATATCAGGGGTTCGTTATAGAGGGGTTCATATTAGGGATTCGTTCTGGAGGGATTCAGATCAGGGGTCTGTTTGGAAGGGGTTCATATCAGGTCTGTCGGGAAGGGTTTCATATCAGGGGTTCGCTTGGAAGGGGTCTATCAGGGTTCGTTATAGGGGGTTCGTTCTGGAGGATTCAGATCAGGGTTCATTTAAGGAGATTGCATTTAATTCATCTCTCCTCCCTGTTCCTCCAACCCCCTTCCTCCTCCCCCCTCACCCCCATAAGTAAAAGGTCAACTATTAGATTGCGCGCCAAAAAACCACCCTAGAAAGCCTTAGGGGTCATTCATCGGTCATTCCTCTCTCGTCTTTCACCTTTATGACCTACTTTTACGTCCTCTGCAGCTCATGGTCAAGATAATGCCATGACGCAGCACCAAGGAACGTCTGTAAACTACTACTACTACTACTACTACTACTACTACTACCGGAATAATCATACAGCTCGTCTATGTATAATATGTATGTATGTATGTATGTATGTATGTATAACGACACAAATACTCATTAGCATACCGATATATATATCTTGCTGTGACGTTACCACACATCAAGTCTAATTAAAAATGTATTAATTATTCTTTTTTTTCGTTGTGACACTTCCCGGACAGACAGACAGACAGACAGACAGACAGAGAGACAGAG